>NC_090733.1:13102122-13124622 GCF_036898095.1 Palaemon carinicauda | reverse complement strand
TTTGCATCAATTCCATCCCCTAAATGTAGAGCGAGGGTTGGTGAATCCCTTAATAGAGATTTAGCTAGAATTAGTGCATGGTGCAAATTATGGGGTATGAAGTTGAATCCTAATAACTCAAAGTATGATTGTAAGTAGGTCAAGGACGGTGGCTCCTCAACATCCGGATCTCAGTATTGATAATGTTTCTTTAAATATGTATGACTCTTTCAAAATTTTAGGTGTGATTCTCGACAGTAAATTTACTTTTGAGAAACATATAAGGTCTGTGTCTTCTTCAATTGCACAAAAAATAGGCTTATTGAGAAAGTCTTTCAAGATTTTCGGTGATCAATCTGTTCTGAAGAAGTGTTTTAATTCTTTCATTCTACCTTGTTTTGAGTATATTTCTCCTGTCTGGTGTTCAGCTGCTGATTCTCATCTTAATTTGTTGGACAGAAACTTGCGGTCTATTAAATTTCTTATTCGTGATTTAGATATTAATCTCTGGCACCGACGTTCAATTAGTTCATTATGCATGTTGCATAAGATTTTTCATAACTCTGACCATCCTTTACATTCAGATCTCCCTGGACAATTCTATCCTGTTCGTAATACTAGGCATGCAGTTAATTCTAATAGCCAGGCCTTCTCCATCACGGGGCTCAATACTACGCAGTACTCTAGAAGTTTTATTCCAGCTGTTACCAAGTTGTTGAATGATGTTCCTAATCGGGTGGTTGAATCAGTAGAACTTCAAAAGTTCAAAGTTTGAGCAAATGCTTTTTTGTTGACCAGGCGGACATGAGTCTTTTTATAGTTTATTTATGACATACTTGATTTGATGTTGTTAATAGTTTATATATGACATGTCTGTTTTGACGTTGTTACTTATTTTAGAATGATTTATTGTTAATTTGCTCTCTTCATTTATTTATTTCCTTATTTCCTTTCCTCTCTGGGCTATTTTTCCCTGTTGGAGCCCCTGGGCTTATAGCATCTTGCTTTTCCAACTAGGGTTGTAGCTTGGATAGTAATAATAATAATAATAATAATTGAGTATAAACACAGATGAAATTGGGCAAATATGATTTATATAATATCGATTTTATTGCTGTTGTAAAAAAAAATATTATGTCTTCATGGACGTATGTGGGTATATATGTATCAGTCGTATTACGTATCGAAAGAAGTTGTTGAAAGGAGTTTGGATTGGCAATTTTTAAAGTGTGTACTTTTTTTACATAAGGATAATCATATTGAACCTGATAATCATCATGAAGGTGATGCACAATATTTGTAAAATAAAGCTATAAATCAGATTTCCATCCGTTCAGTTACAATTATCCTGGTAAATCGATCACTGTTTCGAGCCATCGAATTGATGAAAATAGCTATGAAACTTTCAGACCAGTGATAAGTTAGATTGATATCAATTGCTTTAATGATTTGTCATAAAGTCACAAATAGGCTATTTAGAAATTACCATAATCAAGCATCTCTCCAAAATATGGTAAATATTTCTTTGCGTGTTTGTAACCGAAAACTGTAACTATCCTTCAATTATTTCGTCTTTTATATCACCTGCAGCTCGATTTACTCCTGTGGATTTGTATTATATGGATTACTGGGTGTTACAAATAAACATATATTTATATTTTTTTCTATCTTCAGAAACTCAAGCAAGGATAGGATTAATAAGGGAAAATAAGGTATTGCAAACCTTTGAATGTTGCGTCTGATTTACTTACATTAATTATTGGTTTTTCATTTTGTGCACAATTGCATTATTTATCGTAAATGTACCTTATTTACAACTGCCATACCAAAGGGCTTTTTGTTTGTTTCTTACTCTCGTTTCATTGGGATCAAGATTACATTAAGAATATTGATTGTTTTTGTCTTCACCTATTAAATTTCATTGAAATTTCATGTCTACTAAATAATGAAATAGTTGTCAAGATAGTTACATTATTTTATGAATATGGATTTAATTATTCACTACTCAAAGTAACAAAAACACAGTTTTATGGAGCCTTGGAGGAAAGGTCCGTAAAAAGTAGTAAGGAAAATATACTTCATTATATAATTTTTTGGCCTTTAGTCTTGATAACAAGTTTATTTGCCATAATCATCACGTGACAGACTACGACCTTTATTTCCATAGCTTCCCTCTGGCATGAATATATTGCCATAACTTAATGGTTGTCAAAGTAATTAGGTTCAATAATTTAAGTCTACTTAACATTAAGGAATACATTTTTAGTGAAGTTAATGGTTAACGGAAGATGAAACTTTTTTTAAACTGACCATTTCATTCTGTATAAGAAATAGTTTATCAATAAAAACTAGAAAAGACAGACAGTAACAACTGAAGGTAAACAAAAAGGAAAAGTAACATTTAGAGCAGCTTGAATATTCAAAGCTTCCTAAATGGATTTTTTCTGTGTATTTAAGATTCTTCATTAGTGGGAGATTGAGACAAGAGCGAAAGTAAGAAGAGAGAGAGAGAGAGAGAGAGAGAGAGAGAGAGAGAGAGAGAGAGAGAGAGAGAGAGAGAGAGCTGCCTATGTGCACACTTAATTCCTACATAAATATCGTCTCTTCCATATAATGTTGCTCAATTATATGATTATTGTAGATATATAGATTTCTTTTCTATCAAAATAGGATACGGACAAATTAACTGAAATAAGTTGAAAACACCACCTGTGATTACATATAGCGTATAGTGGTAAATCTCTCTGAATGATGTTAGTGAGTGGGGACGATTAGTTGTTGGGGTCCAAACTAACTCGTGCAGATCAAGGGGAAAATCCCCCTATTTCCTATACATTATAAATAATCTAATCTAGTTTTAATAAAAAATTTTGCCTTTGTGCATGGCGGGTCGGACCCCTAAGCCTAGAGCCACCGAAATAAAACTGAGAACTCTATTCTCCAAAAAGTAACTCATTTTAAAGTTTCCTTTTCAATTTTCCTAATATATAAGTCCAAACATGATTTAATCTTCGTAAAAACAACAATATTTTTAATATTTTTGTCACAAAAGTCAAACTAAATACCTCTTAGATGTAAAATGATTCGTTACCATTTCCTTGAAGTTATTTTTCAATATAAGGAAAATAAGAATATAAAGAAATTCCTCAGAATATCTCAAAATATCCGATGCAATACGTAGCGGAATGAAAATAATTATTCATATAGGATTTGGAAAAGGAATTTATAAGAAATACCTGGTAGAATCAGGAATGATCTGTATAATATGTAGTAACATAATACTGAAATCATCGGGGAAAATATCCCCCACAAAGAAATACATTTCACGTGTTGAAAATGAGGAGGAAATGTGTCGACAGCAGATCAGTGGATTCAGTAAATATATCCTTCAGTATTCGAAACTTTCCCCGAATAAGTTCTTCAAGAATCACCTTTTCCATTCCCCTGTCAATAACATCTACTAAGGATGGATCCCTCGCCATTAGGGAGAGAGTGGAAGAAGGAAGTCCGGATTTTCCTTTTGCATGAAAGAAAAATTCTTGTTTATCCGAAGATGAAGAGATCTTTTTGTTGAAAGCGCAAATATTCTTGATGATTATCAAATATCAAATATATTTCCAGGATTTCCAATTAATAACATTTATTTTACGTTTTACTAATATATAATTGAAGAACTTTTCGACTGAATATACGTATGGGTTAAGGTAACATTCTCTGAATCACAACATAGTAATGATTTCAGTCACTGATGGCATCATATGTATTACTTTTGAACGAGATACCTACCTTGAAAAATCTGAAAAATTTAAGCTTTTCAACTTCCTCGCGGTTGAAAGTAACACCATTCTAGTACCTGGTAAAGCTTCCTTACAGATTTAATAAGATACGTCATCCCTTTTTTGGTAGCACTTTATATTGAGTGAATTTCTTTTCCAAGATTGCTACAAAATGTTCTGTCGTGGCCGAGGAAAGTTTTCCGTGCAGAATCTAGGTTACATAAAATAAACAAAATCTTAGAAGATACATATTGTTACTGCGGTGAAATTGCTTTTCGGCCAAAGTCTGCGAAAGATCTTTATTGTAAACATTTGACTACCTCCATTTGAGGATGTTTTATTAGAATTCGGGTAATGAGGCCAAATTTCTTTCATATGTAAATATAACCAACTTAAGAAGTAAATTGGTATTAATTCTGAACGCACAGAAGATATACTGTACACCTTTGTTAAAGTCAAATTGAATGTGTTTATTATTAAATCTACGTTCGTATAACTCTTGGTTGGATATCTATCATCTTCAAAAATGGGGTGAGGAAAAGGATAGAAGGAGGGAGGGAGGGAATAGAGTAAGGGGGCGATTGAGGGAGAGGGGAAGGGAGGGAAGAGATAGGAGAGAGAGAAATATGGATACACGACCAATTAGTTGCTAACGTAGTTGTCTCTCTGAAAAGTAATAATAAACAATGGGACTATACAAAAATCCGGAGTTTCATAATCTTCAAGCACAATTATTGCCTTACATTACTAAAAAAGCTATAAAACACTATTTAATCAATTTGAATATCTCTGACAGACTGATTTCTGAACATAAACACTAACTACAACGCTTTCCGACGTATTGCAAGCTCTTGGCAGGTGATCATTGACAGATGATAAAAGAACATTCTTAGGAAGATCCCATATTTTTAAAATTCAATTTATGATTATAGAAACCTTTATAAACTCAAATTTAAGGCATTTATTATTAACACACTGTAAGTTTGTACCTTGGTTGGATATCAAACACCTTAAGGAAAAGGAGGGAAGGAGAAGGAGGAAGTGAGGGGAAGGGATGGAGGAGAAAAAGGGAGAGATGACCGATGAGTTACTAATGTTATTGTCTCTTTAAAGAGATCTAATAATAGAATTAGAGGTGTTTTCATTCTATTACCTTACCATGAAAATTATAAAAAAGGCTACATCTAAGCTTTTACATTAAAATTGATCGACTGACTTCCCCTAACATCACGATATGAAGATATTCTTGTATATATATAATATTAATAATATGCCAATTATACATGTGATGACTGCTAGAATTTGAAGAACATGCATGATTCGATAAAAGATATCCTGGCCAACAAAAACATATTTCCACATCTCAAGCAATAGCTATAAAATTCACGCTAGGTAAAAGAAAAATAAATTTCTGAAGACATGCATGATGAAAGAATGTATTAAAACGAACAAAGTACTTAATAGAATGTTTTCAGAGTCTATAATATACCTAAGAATAAAATTCAATTACTTAAGAAACCCAGAAAATCCCTCTGAGACACTGCACACATCCGATATGGCAGCTTTTTTCGCGAAACCATGAGTGAACTTTGGGTAAAGGTTGTGGTAATTCGGTCAACATTTTGCTCGACCTTGACCTCAACCTTTGACCTAGGACTTTTAAAATGTAATCACTTCCACGTCTCAACATAAAATTAATCTCTGGAAGTGTCACTACTCTGTGTAAAATTGTTGCCAGGAAGTTTTTGCAAACAAACAGACAAGCGGAAAATCAGGGTTGAAAAAAATAACCTCCTCCCAAGTTCGATGGTGGAGGTAAAAGTCAACTTCAAAGATATTGTATAAGATAAAATGGGTAGTACAAGGAATTCTTGAGCTTTTATAAGCTTACCAGATGATAAGAAGTTATAAACCAGATTAAGTATACCAGAAAATGAGAAGTTACAAAATAGTTTAAGTGTGTCTTTATTTAAGGAATATTTTACATATAGGTCTGTGCTAATAATAGTTTACTACCAGTTGATAAGAAATTTTCGACCGAGCAGCATAAAGATAGTTATAGCTAGAATTTAAAATCCATTATTTTAGTTGATTTATATACCTCGGCTGGAGAGAGAGAGAGAGAGAGAGAGAGAGAGAGAGAGAGAGAGAGAGAGAGAGAGAGAGAGAGAGAGAGAGAGAGAGAGTAGACATAATTTGGTGATATTGGGATGCATGTGTGTTTGCATATCTATTTAAATATTTAGCCGTAATTTTTGACAGGTCGTAATAGTAACATATATTTAATTTTCCTAACATATGTATATGTATAGATGGATTGATATACGCATGAATGTTATAGTATTATATGGCATCCTATGTTCATAATCATCTCCCCCTATGCCTAATGAGCGCAAAGGGACTCAGTTGCATTCCGCCAGTCGTCTCTATCTTGAGCTATTTAATCAATACTTCTCCATTCATCATCATCTACTTCACGCTTCATGTTCCTCAACCTTGCAGGCCTGGGTCTTCCAACTTTTCTAGTGCTTTGTGGAGGTCACTTCAAAGTTTGGTGAAGTAATCTCTCTTGGGGAGTGTGAAAAGCATGCCCAAACCATCTCCATCTACTACTCACCATGATCTCATCCCCATAAGGCCTTTGAGTAATCACTCTTGTAATTTCATTTCTAATCCTATCCTGCCATTCAACTCCCAACATTCTTTTGAGGACTTTCCTCTCAAATTTACAAAATCTGTTCGATACTGTTTCATTGTCATAGCACGACTCTGTCCATACGGTAATTCTGATCTCACTAAACTGATATACAGCCTGAATTTTATATATAATGTCCAGTTACATAAAAAGTTATCATAATATACATAAGTTTTATTACAAATGAGTGGCCTTTTAAGTGTGACGGTCCGAGAGAGGCTGAGCTTGAAAAGGTAGGATGAAAGCAACTGAGTAACTTTATTACAGAACATCAGTTTATATACACATAAAGTCCAGGCAAAAAGGACATAAAAACATTACAGGCAATTTCATGTTCAAGACAACCGGATCTGTTAACAGTTAACGGTGAGAAAAACAGACATGTTTATTCAGGTCCCTATCAGTGAGAGGGGAGAGCGAGGATACAAAGCATAATATATACAAAAAAAATCGTTACTATGTACGATCGTGTGACACACGGTTGGTACATGAGATTATTTATAAAGAATGTAACAATCGTTACTAAAGCCCAAACTGTAGGAGCCAAATTGTGAAGCAATTCAAGGAATTAGGTTATCAAATTATAACTTTTTTTCCTTATGATGTCAATATACAAGAAAATTCAGAATATGAAACCAATTTTGGAATGTCCTTGCTTTGACATGTGAATATTATATTATTTTATCACGTGATATGCTATAATAAATTATTGCGCCATATACTGAACAATTTATCAAATCTATTATACATTTGGTTACCAGATTTCAAGGTCTTTCTTACGGTAAGATAAGAACCCCCTATTTGTTTCCTCATACATTTTCATGATAAGAAACACTCTTGTTTATCGATATTGGAAAACAAATTCTTATACTTTTTTTCCATATAAGAAATTTGTTCTCTGTGTTCAACCACCAATGCGTTGCAAGTAACACGTTTTATTCCTGTACTGCGACACACCAATATTCAAGTGGAAACTCGTTTACGCGTGAAAGCTATTTGTACGTTTTTAAATTTTCATTCCAAAAAGTTTTCGTCGGTTGCCGTGTTTGAGATTTTTCAGCGAGTCTGCCAGTTTCTATTGATTTTGGAGTGAAAGTTTTATTTTAGTGTCCATGCTATCACGTTATGACTGTTTTCCCTGCTATTCCCTGATATTTTCTAAGAATATTTAGTGTGTAAAAGCATGCAAGAACTTGCTCATTTGGATCAAAATCATACACGAAGAAGAATATGCCTTGTCAAGAAACGTACAAAGACATACATACACATGTCAAATGAAAGGAAGAAGGGTATTTCATTGAGCGGAAGATGAAAGTACTCGGAAAGTAATAAATTCAAAACATCTCAGGAAAGAAAAAAATTCTTATCAGATCCATATATGCAAAACAATCAAAATTCCTGTTAGAACTCTACGCCTTATTTTTTTTCCTTTTTTTTTAATTTTTTGTTAAATTAGTATTTATCGAAGAACTTGAAATTCTCTAAACAACATCAAGTGTAAAAATAATATGGAGTTGACTGAATAGTCGAAATTTCTCTCCCTTTTGCATATTCTATCACATTTTCATCATAGGAAAAGGCTCCTTCGTTAGTTTCTTTATTAGAAAATATAACTAGTTTCCAGTTAGGATAAATATTTCACATTAGTTAAAGTAAGCGGAATTCCTTACTCTGTAATAACACAGTGCATTAAATTAATGTAGCAAGGTAACTATAACTTCAAGTTTTATGTTAAGACGTAAATCTTCCTTGTTCCAAAGCCGTTATTCCGGCAATAGCTTCAGGATATTTACGGGATTCTATACATTGTCAAGGAAGGAATAATTCAAAACCCTGCTTGATTACTTTCGTGTTATTTACGATAATGATAAATCATGAATATTTAGCATAATGGATTTTATAAAATGAGTTATCTATAAATATCTTGTGTTTTCATGATTACTCGAAGTATGCGAACAGTCGTAAAATTTGCATATCCTTGCAGTCCTGTTTTATCTGTACTATTATAGTTTTTTTTTTTTCTTCTATTTACTTGCAGGACTTCAAATCAGTTTAGAAGGATTAGAAAAATAACTTCTATATCGTGCTAGGATTCCTTGATAACCTAATATTGGGAAATTCTCTGACGCGGTCATTGCAAATAAAGAAAGACTATGGTATTAGCGCTACAAAAGAGCAATTTTATTAGCTCATTGTCAAATTATAGTAAGGGAGGAGATAGATTTATTATCATGCACACACAAACACAAGCACATAAACACTCGGACTTTTTACATGAAATTTGGACAAAATGGGATTCAAGTGGTGAAGAAGCATAAAAAATAGTTTTCTCAATCTTAAACATTTTATTTCGGGTAAAATTAAGTAAAAGTGGTCTCGTTCCATAAACATAATCATGATAATTTCACTAATATTAATTTTATCAATTTTGATAACTATTATAAGTATTATAATAGTAATTTTGATAATGATTTTTATAATTTCGAAAATGATAATTTCATTAGTTTCAATTATAACAATAATTTTCATAATTTCAATAATAATTTTTGCAGTCTGGGTTATGCGTTACCAGTAATTAAAACCATATACATGCGAACATACACAAAAACATAGACAGAAACACAAATGTGATATTCCCGATATATACATTCAGTTTTGTAAATACGCACACAGATATATAGACGTAATATCCCCGATTTGGGAATTGTTTTTATCAATTGTAGTCATTGACCTAATTGACACATCAGTTGAACTATCTCTCCCACTTCTTTATACTAAAGGAACCTTTGATGTGAGAAGATGAAATTGGATGAACTCCTGGAGGCTGAGCATCATGAACTCCTCTGAAACATTAAAACGATCTAGGCAGACAAGGTTACGGATGGCCTTTGATCTTTATTTAAACCGCATGATCATCAATTTCACACTAGTTACGAACCAAAACTATATCACGACTTGGCTTCAAGCATGAAATAGATATGTGAGATTTCATTATTATTTACTGTATATATATATATATATATATATATCAGTATATATATATATATATATATATATACATATATACTGCATATATATATATCTATATATAAATATATATATATATATATATATATATAAATATAAATATATATATATATATATATATATATGGATAAATATCAACACAACATCGTGTTCAAATAGAAATAAATTTCTACCTCATACTTGGGATCGAATGTGTGTGTGTGTGTGTGTGTGCGTGTGAGTATGCGTAAAAATCACAGGGGTCCGTGATGCTCTAATGCAGAAGAACCACAGGGAAAATAATAATATGTGATATAAGATTAAGTCCTGACTAGTTTTCGTGTTACCTCCTCAGTCCTCTGAAGAAGTATCACGAAACTTGTCAGGACGTAATCTTATATTTCATATTTTTATTTTCCCTGTGGTTCTTCTGAATATATATATATATATATATATATATACATATATATACATATATATATATATACATATATATATATATGTATATATATATATATATATATATAAATATTTATATATATATATATATATATATTTATATATATATATATATATATACACATATATATATATATTTATATATATATATATATATATACACACATATATATATATATATATATATAAATATATATATGTATGTACGTATGTATATATATATATATATATATGTGTGTGTGTTTGTGAGTGTGTGTGTTATTATTAGCTGAGCTACAACCCTAGTTGGAAAGGAAAAATGCTATAAGCCCAAGGGCTCTAACAGGGAATGATAGCCCAGTGAGGAAAGGAAATAAGGAAAAAAATAAACTATATATGTAACGAAAAATTAAAATAAACTATTTTAAAAACATAAACAACTTTAAATTAGATATTTGATATATGAATTATGAAAGGACTTATGTTTGCCTGTTCAACATAAAAACATTTGCCGCGAGTTTGAAATTTTGAAGTTCTACTGATTCAACTACCCTATTAGGAAGATCATTCCTCAACTTAGAATAAAGCTTTTAGAGTACTCTATAGTATTGAGCCTCATTATTCAGAAGGCCTGGCTATTAAAATTAACTGCATACCTAGTATTTGGGACAGAATGGAACTCTCCTAGAATGTCTGAATGTAAAGAATGGTCAGAAATATAAAAAAAAATCTTATGCAACATGCAAAATGAAGTAATTGAAGGCCACATACTGGACCATATGTCTTTAGGACTATGATGCAAGCACAAATGATACCGTCTTTTAATCCCCTAGTAGGCACCTTCTTTCTTAGGGAAAGTGCCAGGGGGAATGACAGTGATTCGTTGGATTCTCGTTCATGGGAAAACATGTCTTGCTCCTATGTGGTCTCCCCTTCAGGAAATCCTTTCTACGCATTTGGATTTTATAGACTCCACCCCTTTTGCAGAAATATTCCTCCTATGGCCTCAGTTTTATAGGTCAACCTTCGGGAAGAGAATGAATATCAATGACAGCAGTGATCTTTTTTTTTGCAGCTGAAGGACTGCTGTGTCCTGTTCAATTACCTTTTGCAAGCAATTTGCTTGGGAAAGGAATATATTGCTTCTCCCCACTTCCGTTCAGACTTATAGTCGGTCTTTTCTTATTAAGGGACTCAACTAGAGCTTCGGTCTAGCCTCGTCAGCAAGACTTGTCTTGCTGAAAAGACAGGTCACATACACTGGTACGTCTTCAAATCGAGATAATCAATTACAGACTTCCTTTACAACTAGATAATCCATGGTGAGAGTCGATTGAAGTACTTTTTTTTTTCCTCTTCTCAAGAGTACTATTCCAGTCATACAATAAAAAATTACCAACAAAGGGAATCATGCACTTAGGCTTGATAAAGGAAGACCTTTGCTCGTCCATCGAGCATCTCCTCCAATTGTTGCTCTCCATAGTTTGTACCGACTACCTGTAATCGGGTAATACAGTCTTCTACTGAACGGGCGACTCTAAACTGCATATCTTCCCCTGATACCAAAGACAAGTCTTTCTGAGTGTGACACCCAACCAAATGATAGACGTACCCTATTGGTCACCCTCAACATCCTATTCTGCTCCAGGTATCTTGAACCTCAGGTTCAAGCCCTCCAACTGGGAGCCTGCCACTTTGTAATCAAGGCTTTAACACAGGTTATTACATGAAGACATACCTCGAGGAGGGTGATTCCCTACACCTAAGGGTATAGTACACTTGGTCAGATACATGTCATTGATTTTTCTTTTCCACGCCAGTGATTAATTTGAAGCCAAACCTCAAGAAAACAATGAAGTTCGCTCCTTAGATTCAGCACGCCTCACTAGCCCTAGGAAGATCAGTGGTGGTTATAAGGATGTCTTCTGTTCGTCCGTGACGGGGACGCAGTTCCTATACCAGTCACAGAATCCCTCTCCTCCTCATCATAGAGATGATCCTGAGGTCTGAATGTTTTAGGGCAGATTCTGTCCATAACGTTTTCAAGCAGCTCCTTTGTGATACAAACCATGTCATTGGTAGGGTTGATACGTTTCTAAGCCTCAACTCACCCTACCTACAAGATATGAGCCACAGAACACCCGATACGTTTTTTTCCTATCACTCCTGTGGTGGCAACACTATAATCGGTTTATCCTTGTTGATCAAGTAGAAGAAGGTTGAAGGCATTGGCAACCCAGGGTAACACTGGGATGAATGAAAGTATGCCTAGGTCATTTAGTGTCATCATCTCCCCCTCCTTTGAGAAACAGCGCCATGGGTATCTTTGTAAAGCAAGCTTCAACCTCTGCAGTTAATAACCATTTCCCATGAAAAACCAAGTATGTTTTTCATACACTCGTAAACGTCCCCAATGATAGGCCGTTGGGAAGGTCTTTTAATGTGTAGGGCCCCTATTTTAACTAGGAGAATTTTTTTACCTATATGTTCTTATAATAACTCCCACAACTAATTTAGTTGCTCAGGCAGCTATTATACTCAATTGTATTGATATGGTAGGTGCAAGATTCCTCTCGATTACAGTATAATACTCTTCTAAGGAAATCCAGGTCAATGACTAGGGCAGTAGTTGTACTTACCACCCTCCCAAGAGTGAGTCTTCCAACATAAGGTTTGTTAGTATGAGAACTAATGACATATTTGGAGATAATTTGCTTTTTTCCATGACAAATGCAAACATGTAGCTATTTATATAAATTGGCCTGCCATCACCTGTCCTTCAGTAAGCCCTGCCTGCAAGGAAAAAGTGAAATGGTTCATTGAACCGTGAGAATATATAGTGGTTAGGAGGGGTTGATACCTCACACTTTAAATCTAATGGCTGTCTTCCAGCCTTCGTCAAAGTAATATCCAATATAAATAGCAATAGGTTTGTATAAGAAAAAGAAAAAAATTCAGAATTTTCATTCATATATATATATATATATATATATATATGCAAGTAATATGCAGCTGCCACCAGTTGAGATATTACCGCTCGAGAGTGTGACGGGCCGAGAGAAGGTTGTGACTCAAAGACAGTATGAAAGCAACTGAGTGAGTTTATCATAGAACACTCTCTTTTATATACAAAAGCTCAAAGAAGCAAGAAATTTCATGTTAAAAAACAGACACTGTTACAGATGAGAAAAACAGACATGTTTATTCTGGTTATTTTTAGTGCGAGGGAAGAGCGAAGATACAAGCATAATATATACACAAAATGACATACTGTACATGTTAAATAGGGCGACCTGAACTAGAGAGGCGAACTGTAGACGGGTCATCTGGCAGGAGATAAGAAGGTTTTAGACGTTCAAAGGAGACCTAGTCTTCTTTGCCACGAATGTTTAGTAGGAATGCTTTCGAACTATGTCGGATCACAAGGAAAGGGCCCTTGTAAGGGGTCGTTAGCGGTGGCTTGCTATTGTTGTTGCGCAATAAGACGTACGTTGCAGAGTGCAAGTCTGTTGGTATGTGATGCTTCGCTAGGGGCTTGTAAGTCTGGCGGCATGAAGTAAATTTTCCCACGAAGTGATGTATGCGCTGGAGATCGTCGGAGGAGGTTGTAGAAGGAAAAAAATCGGCAGAGACGACCAACGGGTCGCCATACTCCATTTCAGCTGCCGAGACACTGAGGGCGTCTTTAGGAGTGATCCTTAGTGCCAGGAGGACCCAGGGAAGCTGAGTAAACCACTTGGAATCCTTGCAGCGGGACATCAAAGCTGCTTTGATGGTGCGATGAAAACCTTCGACCATTCCATTGGCAGTGGGGTTGTAGGCCGTTGTCTGATATAGGGTGATGCCCAGGAGATTCGCTAATGATGTTCACAATTGAGAGGTGAAAGTGGTACCCCTGTCAGAAGTAATATGCTCAGGGATACCAAATCTTGCAATCCATCCTGAGAGTAAGGCAGATGTACATGAGGCAGACGTTGCAGTTTTCATGGGAATGGCTTCAGGCCAACGAGTGGAGCGGTCGATGACGGTAAGCAGGTAACGATGTCCTTGTGATGTAGGTAGGGGGCCTACAACATCGACGTGAATGTGTGCGAAACGACGCTGAGGTTGAGGAAAAGTGCCCACTCCTGAATCCGTGTGTCAATGTGCTTTTGAAGTTTGGCAAGAAGTACAGGCGTGAACCCAATCCTTAACATCCTTAGAAATGCCGTGCCAAATGAACTCCGTCTTCAGCAGCTGTGCAGTAGAAGGGCATAAGGAATGTGAAAGTACGTGAATGAAATCAAACACCTACCAGCGCATGGGAGCAGGAATCCAAGGTCGCGGTCTACCAGTACTGACGTTACAGAGGAGAAGGGTGTTGGAGTCTTCAAGGGGGAAGTCTTCATAACGGAGGGACGTGCAGGATGTCCTACATGCTTGATACTCTGGATCCTGTCATTGGGCTTCAGCCAGGGCATTGTAATCCAGTCCCAGTTGAATGGCAGCCAACGTGTTTCTTGACAGGGCATCAGCAACGGGATTCATTTTCCCGGGGACGTATTGAAAGGTGCAATTGTATTCAGCCACGGCGGAGAGATGTTGGTGTTGCCGGGCGTACCAGGCGTCAGATTGTCGAGTGAAGGCGTGCACCAGAGGCATGTGGTCTGTGCGAATGATGAAGGGCGTACCTTCTAAGAAATGGTGAAAGTGACTGACAGCCAAGTGCGCCGCCAGTAATTCGCGATTGAAGGTACAATAACCCGATTCTGCCTTGGTCAGTTTTCTGCTGAAGAAGGTCAATGGGCGGGGCGAGCCGTTGACCACCTGTTTGAGTACTGCATCAATAGCGACGTCGTGGGCATCGGTGGAGAGGACAGGGGCATATGGGATAGGAAAAGTGAGAGCCACAGCAGTTGATAGGGCCTTCTTTGCATTACAGAAGGCCGCTTCTTGAAGGGGACCCCACTTCAGGTCCTTTGGCTTGCCCTTGGCAGAGGCATAGAGGGGAGCAAGAGTGGCGGCAATGGCTGGCAGAAAACGGTGATAATAGTTGATCATACCCAAGAATTCCTGCAGAGCTTTGACGGTCGAGGGCGCGGGGAAGTCCTGAACGGCTACTACCTTCTCAGGGAGGGCATGGACTCCTTCAGGAGTGATGCGGTGCCCTATGAACGACACTTCGTTGGCGCCAAAGGTACACTTGTCGTACAGGACTACAAGGCCGTTTTGTTGCAGGCGGTCGAGCATGATGCGCAGGGGACGGAGGTGTTTCTCTTTTGAGGAGGAGAACACAAGTATGTTGTCCACATAACATACACAGAAGGGGAGGTCCCCTAAGATGTAGTCCATGAGACGATGAAACGTGGCCCTAGCATTACGAAGGCCAAAACAGGAGTAATTGAAGGTATATGTACCAAACGGAGTGGTGATGGCGGTCTTGGGGATGTCTTCTGGGTTCATAGGCACCTGATAATACCCCTTCACGAGGTCGAACGTAGAGAAAACCTTTGCTTTGTGCAGGTAGGAGGTCACGTCGGCAATGTTTGGGAAGGGGTAGTGATCTGGTTTTCTTTGCATGCTCAGGTGCCTGTAATCCCCTCACGGATGGAGGGAGCCGTCTTTCTTCAGAACGATGTGTAAGGGTGACGACCATGGGCTGGAGACCTTTTGGCAAAGGCCCATTTCCTCCATTTCGGCAAACGTCTGTTTGGCTGCTGCCAATCGTTCCGGTGCAAGATGTCTGAATTTTGCGAAGACAGGGGGAACTGTCGTTTTTATATGGTGATAAATACGGTACTTGGCATGAACCATGGGCGTTTGGCGAAGTTCTGTACGGAAAACGTCCGGGTACAACGTTATGAGGTGGGCGTAGGCATCTGTGGGTGTGCTGATGTGGAGAGCGAGGTTGGAGGGGGAGGGTTGAATAGGTGTAGACAAGTAAGAGTCTGCATTGACCAATCATCGGTGGGCGACATCGACCAGAAGGTGGAAATGAGATAGGAAATCCGCAACGAGGATTGGCTGCTACTAAGCAGACGTCTGTAAACGTAGACAGACTACATCATGTCCTGAAGTGTTCCTTAGGCAAAAGAGAACGACAAGCTACTGTGTCTACCAAAAATCGCACTTCAATTCCTGCATCATGTAAAAAGAAAAGATTAGAAACACGGGAGGCCACCTCCACGAGCAATGGCCTACTCACACGTTTTTTGGCCAGTGACAATCCTTGGCACATTTCTTCGCGGTTGCCCGAATCTGAAGTGGTAGTAGCAAAACTGCGGCGGATGCGAGGTAGTAAGTAGCTGTAGAAGTCGTTGGTTGGGGCACGAGCGAGTGGTGGGTGGTGGGTGTCTTTGTCGCCGCTTCGGCATATCACAGGGTAGGCGTGTATGTCCTACGGCATTCACGTCAGCTTCGGATGCCTTTGAATATGCGTCCTCTTCGTCAGGGGTGGAGGCGTTGATGGAGGTCTTGAAGTGGCTGTCCATAAGGGCGTCGGCTTTGGTCATCAAGTCCTTTATGGGTAAACTATCGACATTGGTTATGGCAGCGGGTATGGATCCTGGTAAACGGCGTATCCAAAGGGCATGAAGTAGGTTCCCCTTACGAGGAAAGTTGTCTGCGGCAGGTTGCAGGCGAGCAATACTGGTCATTTGCCTAAGGGTAAGTGAAGCCCTTTGGTCCCCCAACGGTTGTTGCGAGAGCTGAAAAAGCTTTGCGATACGGTCGGCTGGCGACGGCGAGTACTGCTGCAGAAGGCCTATTTTGTCGGCGTCATACGCTATTGGGGTGTCTCCGTGTTCACAAAGCCAGTCGGATATTTCCGGGAAGGTGTCCTCGGGTGTCGCCGCGAGAACATCATCTGCTTTGGTGGTTGAGCAAGTCACGCCCTTGATGCGAAACTGGACTTCTGCACTGAAACCAAGCAAACGCCTCTCTGCTGGCGAATGATGGAAATGTGACGGGCCGAGAGAAGGTTGTGACTCAAAGACAGTATGAAAGCAACTGAGTGAATTTATTATAGAACACTCTCCTTTATATACAAAAGCTCGAAGCAACAAGAAATTTCATGTTCAAAAACAGACACTGTTACAAATGAGAAAAACAGACATCTTTATTCTGGTTCTTTTTAGTGTGAGGGAAGAGTGAAGATACAAGCATGATATATACACAAAATGAACTATGCACGATCGTGTGACACACAGTCGGTACAATAGTTAGGGCATATTCACACCTGACACTCACACTCGCATTGACGTGCACGCTATTGATCGCGCTCAAATATTCTTTAATGATAAACAGACAGAGTATTCAAACCATCCAGTCAATCATTTTCGCTCAACTCCAGTCACGGTCACAGTCAAGCTCACAATCAAAGCAAAAGATATTTTGAATGTGCTCAAACTTGAGCGAGAGCGACTTTTTTTGAATTTGTGGACTTGTTTTTTTGTGGGGGTAGGGTGATTTCTTTTTTATAGTATATGGAACTTTTTTGCTTTTTAAGCAAACTTCTATTTTCAGTTCAAATAGGGAGGTTCGTTTTTTATTTAGCCCTATACTGAGTCTAGAGATGGACAGAATATTTGCGTAGCATTTGTGAATATAATTATATTTGATAATAAATTCATTAATTAATTTTGTGGGGCTTTTTTACCTTAAACATACAGCCAATCTTTCTCTTGAAGATATCGATTCTCTGATATAGGTATCTTCGTTCATTATATCTGATCCAATTTTGGACAAAATATACTTGAATGTCCCTTTTGGCATGCAAAAATAATTAAAGAATTTTTCTTCGTCATCTATAAGATGGGGATATAAAGCATTATATTCTCCTTCACTCTTCACTAGAATAGGATGCACCCAAAATCTCCTCCTTTTTCTCTCTCCCTCTTCCTCATCCAGCGCTATGGCTATACCCGCTAATTCTAGAGACGAAAAATCACACATGGTTCACTAATGCCAACACAAAACAAACTGAGCCCAAGAGAGCTTGAACGGCATATGTGAACACACCAGTAAAATGAGCTGAGTGAGAGCTTGAGCGTGACTTGGGCGTGAGCGTGAGCGTGAGTGTCAGGTGTGAATCAGCCCTTATGGGGTCCTTTGACTGACCAGACAGTAGCACATGGGATCCTTCTCTCTGGTTACGGTTCACTTTCCCTGTACCTACACACACACCGAATAGTCTGGCCTATTCTTTACAGATTCTCCTCTCTCCACATATGTCAAACAACACTGGGATTACCAAACAGTACTTCTTCACCCAAGGGGTTAACTACTGCACTGTAATTGTTCAGTGGCAAAATTTCGTCTTGGTAAGGGTAGATGAGACTCTTTAGCTATGGTAAGTAGCTCTTATAGAAGAACACTCTAAAAACAAAACATTGTTCTCTAGTCTTGGGTAGTGCCATAGCCTCTGTACTATGGTCTGCCACTGTCTTGGGTAAGAGTTCTCTTTTTCGAGGGTACATTCGCGCACACATTTCTATCTAGTTTCTCTTCCTCTTGTTTTGTTAAAGTTTTTATAGTTTATATAGGAAATATTTATTTTAATGTGGTTAGTCTTTTTAGAATATTTTATTTTACCTTATTTCCTTTCCTCATTGAGCTATTTTCCCTATTGTGGAACCCTGGCCTTATGGGATCCTGCTTATCCAACTGGGGTTGTAGCTTAGCAAGTTATAATAATAATAATAATAATAATAATAATAATAATAATTGTATAAACACACTCACATGTACGCACACATGTATATATATATATATATATATATATATATATATATATATATATATATATATATATATATATATATATATATATATATATATACACACACAAACTGTTAACCGAATATGGCTCCTTGGTTTGTGCACTAAAAAGATATACCATGGTTCGTGACTGGGAACCGAACATATAATATTATAGGTAATATGACTGTCATGTTAATCAAGCTCTCGAATTCCAAACTCCCCTGTTTGCTTTTACATTAAAACTGTTACACATCAAAATATCAATTCACGAATTCTAAGACTGCCAAGTAATGCCTGGACAGCAATATATAAAACACTGAATATCCAAAGGTCTCCAAGTACAATAAACAAAAAATAGGTAATCACTCGTGAGTATTATTTATGACATATTAAGGCTCTAAACAGGATACGAGCGGAATCTGATTCTAAACATTGGTGATTGGAATAATAAAATCTTTACCAAAATAACTATATTCTATGTAAATTACAAGACTCTGAAAAGAATTTACATAATAACAAAATAAACCACTTGAACTATTAACTTTGAACAAAATTCAGATTAAGACAAAAATTATACGATCTGAAAATTATGAATAAATTTGACTTGAACTATTAAATCTTAATAAACATTAGACTAAGACAAAGGAAATAATGCTATGTAAATTATACAAAAGCTTGAAATTGATCTGAATAATACAATATTCAAGATTGATACTCAATGAATATAGATAACCAGATCATGATACAAAATCTAACCTTCCTATAGTGCCATTTACAAAACTTTACACAATTCCAGCACTCACCATAATAATATTAATTCAAAATCACCATTTTGTCTTACATATCTTTTCGACACACGATATGCTGTACGGTACAGAGTCACTTAGGAGAGGACACACTATACGTAATGGACACTTTAAAAAACAATACACCGGGTTGCGTGCAAGAGTGAGAGATGAAGAGATGACCATCTTAAGGCTAGTAATCTCTATCTCTATCTCAGTAACCTTGGTGTTTGCCTTTTATTTAAAACATAACTGCTTCCAGAAACTTCCCAACGAACTGGGAAGCGTGGTGGGCCGAGCAAAAGGTGTGTAAGAGTTGCCAGGTATCACTCTCCTAAACGCTACTCACGCCACTCCATACGGCTATCTCAGTCAGCTAGCTCCGCCCATCCTTTGTCCACGAAATAAAAAAAAGATAACATCCTATCACTAGGTCCTTTGCAAGATATCAAAAGCACATGTACATAATTTTTCAAAGCACATATTACTAAGCAGTCTCTCTCAAACATGTTGCAATACCTTATACAATATAAAAAAACATTACCTTAGCCCTTGATCATATCGTGTATGATCAAATAATATTCTCAACAGATTACGTAATACTTTGTAACAAAATTACATGAAATAAACAGGTAATTCTTTAAAAAAAAAAATAACGTAAATTTACATATACTAACTTGAAAAAAAATGAATACAATGAAATTCGCAAAGTAAGTCTCACGTAATTTACAAAAAATACTTACTTCTATATGAAAGGTGCTCTTTTTACAGGCTGGCTAAAATCTCTTCAAGCAACAAATGAAATATAAATAAAATTATTAATAAACTACTGTATTTACTCTACACTAGACCAGCTTTGTGTGTATATATATATATATATATATATATATATATATATATATATATATATATATATATATATATATATTTACCAAATAACCTTCTCATTGCAGGTACTCTTTTTCAACACAAGATCATCCACAAGTATACATGGACTCCATTAATATAGAGAGAAGTAGGACTCTGTAAGAAGCTATAGATGTGTCTAAATATTTTTGTCATCAGCTCCTCCTTGCCATACTGAAATGAAAACTGAAAGCACCTAACAGAAAGAGAGATAGAATACCTATGTTTGATACAACTAAGTTTTTAGAAGACGAGTACAGAGAAACATTTGCAGTTGAATGTAAGAGTTTTTTTTTTTTTTTTTTTTTTTTGTAGTTTTAGAGACTCTAAGAGACGAAGAACATACAATTAATGAAGAATGGTGTGATATTAAGAACATATATCAGTCAGTTGGTAGTGAAGTCTTGGGACACAGAGTTACAAGGAGAAAGCCATGGATATCAAATAATACTTGGGATACTATAAAAGAGGAGACAAAGAGAGAAGTTGATTGTTTAAAGTTTTCGATGAAGTAATGAAAATATCAAAGTAGAGCATGCTAAGTATTGATAGTGATGTAAAAAAAGAAAAGCTAGGAATGAGTGGAGAGAATATTTAGACAGTAAAGAAGACGAGGCTGACAAAGCTATGAATTCTGAAGTTGCAATGGTGTAAGAATTGCTCATAGAATTATTAATGAAATCTCATCTGGGGCAAAGAAGAAGCACCATAGACCCATCAAAAACAGAGATGGGTCTATTATAAGAACAGAGGGTGAAGAAAGACAACGTTAGAGGGAACGCTTTAGTGAAGTCATGAACAGGAGATATGAAGGGAGTAATTTGATTGATATACCTGAAGCTGATGTAGACCTTGATTTGCCATGAATGAATTCAGTGTATTTGAAATCGAAGCTATCCTCAAAACACTAAGGAGATGTAAAGCCCCTGGATACGACGGAGTAACTGCCGAGATGATACTGGCCGAATATGAAGTGACTCCTAGACTACTTAAAAGTTTATTTTGTAGAATGTGGCATGAAGAGGCAAAACCTGATGAATGGGAGTTAGGAGTGCTGGAGAAAATGACATAAATAGAGATCTGACTGATTGCAATTACAAAGGCATCACTCTTACGTCAGTTGTTATGAAAATGTGAAGTATGCTTATTCTAAAGATACTGGAGAGTAAGATTGATGAAAAACTGAGAGGTCAACAAGCAGGATTTCGAAAAGATAAAAATTGCACTGACCAAACCTACATTTTAATAAAATGCTGTACAGCAATGCAAAGAATATGGGAATTCACTTTTGATGGCCTTTGTGGACTATGAAAAAGCCTTTGATAGCGTGCACCGACCAATTTTGTGAAGAGTCCTGGTTATTATGGATTTCCTACGAAATATGTAAATTTGATTGAGTCTGTTTATGAGCATAGCAAGTGCAAAGTTAATGTTAATGGAGTCCTATCAAATCAATTTCCAGTAAACAGCGTCATACTCCAAGGGAATATTCTGTCACCTAATTTTTTTTTATTCTTCTCATGAATTGTGATGAATAAAACAGTCAGAGATGGTCAAGAAGGATTGGACTGAATTGATGATAGGATTTTAGCAGACCTAGAGTATACTAATGATGCAGTCCTTAGTGGCAGAACACCATAGGATTTGCAATGCGTGCTTACTTGAATGCATGAAATCTCGCAGGAGGTGGGGCTGAAGATTAATAGAAGAAAGACAGAGATGATGAGAACGGAGTATGCAATGGAAGATGAAATATCATTGGTATAAGAAGAGATTAATGAAATAGAATTTTTAAGAATTCCGGAACTATAATCTCAAATACAGGGTCTTTAGAATTAGATTTTAGTGAAAATCCAAAAAAAAAAAAAAGCAAATCAGACAATGGCTCGGTTAAGTAAAATTTGGAAATCAAATCGCCTGAAATCACATATAAAAGTTATATCAGTTCAGTGAAATCGGCGTTACTCTATGGACATGAGTCATGGTATAACAATGAAACAATCTTCAGTAAATTTAGTAGATTTAAGAAGAGAACCGTCAGAAGTATACCGTTACCGTTACCGATCTCATAATCCACCAGGATCGTAGGGGCGCTGCATGCTGGAACACCGCAATAGGAGCCTCCACTTGTCACGGTCGTGTGCGAGTGCCTGGGTCTGGGCGAAGGTTTTTCCTG
>NC_090733.1:13094622-13097122 GCF_036898095.1 Palaemon carinicauda | reverse complement strand
TATATATGTGAAGTATTCTACGAGTAATTTACGACACCGCCCAAAATCGGGTCACTGTAATTTTATTGCAGTAATTTCATTGTGGTAATTTTATCGCAGTAATTTAATCGCGTGATATATACATGTTAGACCTTTTCCTTGCAATGTAATTCCTTTGAGGTATATTACATCGCAGGTAATTTTACAGCAATAGTACCGTAAATTACATCGAAAGGTCATTAATTTTTTCCAAATTCATTGACGATGGTGATCTTAATACTAAATTGTTTCTAAACAGCTTTCTTTTTGCTCAAGCAACGCCTACTACTTTTCCTATATAAGAAACTCATACTTACAATTTTTTTTTTCATAGTTTTTAGTTTTAGTAAAACCTTCTCATAAGTCTCTTGGGTTTGTTTGGTCATTGAAACATAAACAAAATATTACCATTCATTGCGCCAAGAATTATGTATACTTTAATAAAGGAGGTGATGCTTTGAAAGCACCATCAGCATACTAATTATTTGCACTGATATGTGTAAATTTCTGCGAGTCGAAAATAGATAATTCCGGTCTGGTCCGTCATTGCTATCAAAAAGAAGAAATGGTTGTTTTGCATGTGTTACCGTGTAGTCTGGAGGTATATTTAAGTGAAGCAAAGACGCAGGTTTTGCAGGGACTTGTGCTGCAACGGTTCTAGCATTTTGAATATTCCTTTTTAAGTACTGGGGTGTTGGTAGCTAACCAGTAACTGCTTGTGATACCCAATATATGCCTCAGTTGCTATGCAATGAGTAGTTTCCTGTGCTGAAATGTCTTTTTCTTTCACGGCATTTATAATTCTAGTAGCTTTATCACAAGCATCATTGCCTGCATGATTGTGTTCTCCAATCCGTCTTGTAATTTCATCTGGATTTGTATGAACTCTTGCCCGACATTTAGTTTTATAAACCTGGTCGCATTTTCAAATGATTTTTTCAACAGTTACCCACGCTCTCACAAATAGATTTCCGTTATCAATGAGCTTTTTCTACTTTCTTGACCTCAACACGTATTAAAGAGACATTTTGCGGTGCTTAAAATAAACAAAAAATGTACGTATAGGTTTCTTATATAGGAAAAGTAGTAGGCGTGGCTTGAGCATAAAGAAAGTTGTTTAGGAACAATTTATTATTAGGATCACCATTGTCAATGAATTTGGAAAAAAATTAACTACCTTTTAATGTAATTTAGGGAACTATTGCTATCATATTACGTGTGATGTAATGTACGGCAATATAAATATATTGCAATGAAAAGTTATAATAGTTATATACCATGCAATGAAATTACTGCAATGAAACTACCACGATTAAATTACTGCAATGAAATTACGGGCTCCTCAAAAAATCACCGTTCCGTGCGTATCGAAAACTGGCTACTCTGACTTTTTTTATGTCAAGTATAGATAAAAATATTGGTAGTTCACACAACGCCCATAGAACCCCTTGATATTATTTTGGATATACAGAAAACTCTTGGATTGATTTTCTCCTCCACTCTGATTTTTTAGCTAGGAGTCGTAACTTATGAACAAAAGTAACAGCCAGACCATGCCTATAGCAGGTATGAGCATAAATATTGGCAGAAAATAAGCTATTATATATATATATATATATATATATATATATATATATATATATATATATATATATATATGTATATATATATATATATGTATATATATACTATATATATATATATATATATATATATACATATATATATGTATATATATATATATATATATATATATATATATATATATAATTATACATATATATATATATATATATATATAATTATACATATATATATATATATATATATATATATATATATATATATATTCATATATATATATATATATATATATATATTCATATATATATATATATATATACTATATATATATATATATGTGTGTGTGTGTGTGTGTGTATATATACATATCTATATATATATATATATATATATATATATATATATATATATACATGCATACATATATATATATATATATATATATATATATATATATATATATATATATGTATCTATATACATAAATATGTATATATATGCATATATATACATATATATATATATATATATATATATATATATATATATATATATCTATATATCTATATATATATATGTATATATGTATATATATATACATATAGATACAGTATATTTATATATATATATATATATATATATATATATATATATATATATATATATATATATTTTAATGACAAATCGCTGGAACATGCGATGTCTCAAGATGACAGCAGGCCGGGAGGAAAAAGGAAACGAAGATTGGACAAGCGCTTTCGTGTTATTATTACACCTCTTCACGGTCTTATGGTTTAAAAATACAATTAGAATACAAAGAAACCTCTGTGGTGACGTAAAACAGAAGAAATTAGCAAATTACAAATTACTTACAAGTTAGTTGTTTAAAAATGTTGTT
>NC_090733.1:13050768-13073268 GCF_036898095.1 Palaemon carinicauda | reverse complement strand
TTACTCTGGAAACAGAAGCCTATTTCCGAACTTATTCTAGATCATTGATTAGGTTGCATTTAGGACTAGCATGAACATTTAGAAATAGGTATGGGTATATTGAACCAATATTCAAAATTTATTTGAAATTCGCACTGAAAGACCGTGAACACTAATCTCCGTTATATGGAGTTGTATTTTTTCACATATTTATATTGAAAACAAGTCTCTAACCGTTATTAATATGGTTTGTTCTCTGTGGATTTTGATGCAATGTGAAACAAAAGCAAAAATATCCTTCCAGCAAACGTGAATTTTTACTGACGCTACTTTAATTAAAAGTTATTTAGCATTCTTGTTAAATATCATCCTGCACCGAAGTAGAAAACATTCAATTATTTTTTTCAGATAAACTACCGCAAGATAATGACAATTGTTAGCATTACCAATCTGTACCTTAAATATTTCTCACTTGTTTTTTTTACTCATTCTTTTGTGTCAGTGTTTTTGTACGCATACTTTAAAATAAATCCTCAGGCTGGATAGTAATTTTCAAACTGCTTTAGAATCTTATTGAAACCAAAACAAAACAGAATATAAAATCTCAGTAAAATCCCATAACTGGATAAAAGATATTTGTCAAATGGTGTTTTCCATTTCAACATGAGATTTTCTGTGTGGTCGGCCTCTGCTTAAGTGGAGGAAATTGATTCTCTTGGAAATAAAACGGAGGATGAAATTCGATTCATTCAATACTAAACGTTTTACAGGAAACTCCAATTGTAAAACTCGAATGGAATCAGAGTTTTTGACTCTTAAGCCTTTATGATTTTACGGATATCTGAAAATATCAAATGAAAGATTCTAAATTTTCTTTTTTTTTAGTATCTAATAATGAAATGTCTATAACTTGTTAAACTAGAGGCTACACATACTAATTATATATATATATATATATATATATATATATATATATATATATATATATATATATATATATATATATATATATATATCATAACAACAACAATGGATGTTTCCACTTCTTTTACTCTGCAGGACAAAGGCCTCAGCAAAGTCAATTCATATCTGGGGTTTGGCCAGTTTTATTCATCACAAAGGCTAGTGTGGATAGGTGTTGGGAGATTTTCGTCTGATCGTTCATAGCAAACCATCCTAGAATGGGTAGCCATGACAAGTGGTTATACTTAAATGTGGTAGTCAAGTTCCCGCCCCTATGCTTCCTTTACATTACCTTACAATGATAATTACTGAGAAATTTTTTTTTATGGAAATGTATCTCATATGGTCAGGAGAGCAAAATTAGCTGGTGGTGTAAAATTCAGAAATTTCAGAATTCAAGATGGCGGCCTCAGACATCTTGAATTTTGACCAATTTTCTTCTTTTCATCTCGATGATATAGAAGGGCATGTAAAACATCTTTTCATGGGTTTTCCGGGATGGAGAGTCCATTTCTGGAGTTATTTTGGGGATACCTGTCAATGACCTCTATTGACGGATCATATTATTATTATTATTATTATTATTATTATTATTATTATTATTATTATTATCCAAGCTAAAATCCCAGTTGGAAAAGCAAGATGCTATAAAACAAAAGGGCTCCAATAGGGAAAATAGCCCAGTAAAGAAAGTAAATAAGGAAATAAGTAAAAGAGGAGTACAAATTAACAATAAATCATTCTGAAAACCGTAACAACGTCAAAACTGATATATCATATATAAAATATAAAAAAAACTCACGTTAGCATGTTCCACATAAAAACATTTGGTGCTACTTTGAACTTTTTAAGCTCCACTGATTCCACTACCCGATTAGGAAGATCTTTCCAAAACTTAGTCACAGCTAGAATAAAACTTCTAGAATACTGTGTTGTTTTGAGCCTCATGATGGAGAAGGCCTGGCTACAAGAATTAACAGCCTGCCTAGTATCACGAATATGATGGAATTGTCCAGGAAGATGAATAATGAACTTATTGAACGACGGTGCCAAATATTGATATCTAGATCACGAATAAGAAATTTTAGACCGTAAGTTTCTGTCAAACAAAATAAAATGAGAATCAGCAGCTGAAGAGCAGACAGGAGAACAATACTCAAAACAAAGTAGAATGAAAAAATTAAAACACTTTTTCAGAATAGATTGCTCACCCAAAATCTTGAAAAACTTTCTCAATAAGCCAATTTTTGTGCAATTGCAGAAGGCAAATACCTAATGTGTTTCTCAAAAGTAAATTGTCCGTCGAGAATCACACCTAAAATTTTAAAAGGTTCCTACAAATTGAAGAAACATTATCAATACTGAGATCCGGATGTTGAGGAGCCACTGTCATTGACCTACTTACAATCATACTTTGAGTTTTGTTAAGATTCAACTTCATACCCCATAATTTCCACCATGCACTTATTTTAGCTAGATCTCTATTAAGGGATTCAGCAACCATAGATCTGAATTCATGGGATGGAATTGAGAAAAAGAAAGTAGCATCATCTGCATATGCAACAATCTTGTTTTCTAAGCCCCACCACATGTCATATATATATATATATATTATGATAAGTAATGGGCAAAGAACACTATCATGTGGAACACCAGATATCACGATTCCTAT
This sequence comes from Palaemon carinicauda, assembly GCF_036898095.1. Classification (NCBI taxonomy): domain Eukaryota; kingdom Metazoa; phylum Arthropoda; class Malacostraca; order Decapoda; family Palaemonidae; genus Palaemon; species Palaemon carinicauda. The sequence continues at coordinate 13,070,654 of NC_090733.1, read as the reverse complement.
ACTCACTATGGTGCCCATCAAACACAACTCTTTGAGATCTATTGCTTAAAAAATCAATAATAATGCTAAGAAACGAACAATCCACTTTTCAACTGTTTGAATTTTGAAAACAAGGGTCTCATGAATAACACGGTCAAAGGCAGCACTAAAATCAAGGCCAATCATACGAGCTTCCTGACCTCAATCAAGGGATTTCTGGACAGCCTTGGAGATTTTAAGAACTCTATCACATGCTCCAAGGCCTTTACAAAACCAGATTGCAAACTAGGGAATAGATAATCATCTTCAGCAAACCTAGTAAGGCGTCTTGCCAAAAGAAGTTAAAAACTTTAGATAATATGCACGTTATGGAAATTGGGTGGTAATCAGTTGCATTTGAGCTACCACAAAAACATTTACATAAAGTAGTAACATTACAAAATATCCAACAAGTGCTAAAAGCTTCTCTTCTCGCTAACTTGCGCAAAATAACAGATAACTTTGGAGCTAAGAAATCTGCAGTTTTTATAAAAAAAACAAAGGAAAAAGAGCATTTGGGTCTACACCACCATAAGCATCAAGGTCCATCAACAGAGCTTTAATTTCACAAGATCGGAAAGCTAATCTAGTTAGCCTAGCCTCAGGAAAACAGGAATGAGGAAGTTCAAGTTTTTCCTTACTCTGTTTACTGTCAAAAACATCAGGTTTACTGTCAAAAACATCAGGCAAAAGGGTTGACTTCTTCTTTGGACAGTGAGTGACTGTTACATCTACACCAAAGAGTGCAGATTTAAAGGTAGACCAATTTGTATGTTCCAGAATTGTATCAGAAATGGTTTAGTTTATGGTTGAATTTTATTCCTTTCCAGTTGAGGCATAAAATCTCTGAGCAAAAACTCTAAGCTGAGTATGGTTATTCCAGGTCAGATCTGATCTGTTACCCTTCCAAAGATGATAGTCCTCCTGCTTCTCCAAAAAGCATGGCTACAATCAACATTGAACAACGGTTTGTCCTTCATTCGGTACCTTAGCCCAGGAGAAAGGATAAACCTATCAATTATGTTGACGAGATTCTCATTCAAAGGAAAAACAGGATCAACACTACTATATAAGTTAGATCAATTTGAGTACAAAAGATCATGAAAAATCCCATTCCAATCTGCTTGAGATTTCATATAGATTTTACAAGAGTATGATACATCTGGGACAGGCTCCTCAGTCTTCTCTACTAATGAAATCAAGGCATGATCAGATGTTCCGACTTGAGAGCCAACCTCACTAGCTATAATGCCAGGGTAGTCAGTGTATTTCGAGGTCCAAGCAATTATCAGACTTGTGAGTAACTTCACTTATGATTTGCTCACAGCCTGATTCAGAGGCAGTGTCTAAAGCTCTTAACCCATGGTGATCGGTAGGAGAGATAGAACTTAACCACTCCCTATGGTGAGCATTAAAATCACAAACAAAGACAAAAGAAGCTTTTCTATCAACTTCTTGTATCTTAGCCATAATGGTAAGAAGACAATCGAAGATAAAATCATCCAAGTCTGGATTCCAGAAGATCGAACACAAATAAAAGTTGTTATGCCTGCCACAAACTTATATTAACTGAATCTCATATCATCCACATTGATAGCAGGACTTATGAGAAGTAGGGTATTTGGTCCTAATTTACATTGCCATTCACCTGGCCCTAGGGATGGAATCACGTTTCAACAGTATTGGCTTCTTAAAACCAGTTATAAGGAGCTCGGAGGAGTGCCTCATATTAGAATCCAAAGTTTCTGAGCAGAAAAGAATATCATACTCTCATTGACGCAGCTGTAGGGTCTAGAGTATTTGCATGAATACCACGAATATTGCAATACAAAGACAACATTGACGAAATCTAGTACTTACTTGTCCGGGATTTCACTCAATGTCGCCAGACATAATAAGAATTAATAGTAAAAAAAAGAGATATCATTATTTAAAACTAGAATAATAAGAATTATATCAAAAAGAATATGTACAGAATTATAAATAAACCCATAGACTATAGTAAAAAGTCGGAAAAACTGGACAACATGGAGGAGCCGATACACCAAGCAAGCTAAATACCCTCCAGGATAGCCACTTCAACTGAAGGGAGGACAGTAAGGATGGTTTTGAGAAGATAAAGATTCAGATAAGGAAAAGCCATCCTCTTGATAAACCACCAGGCATCCATGGATCATCTATTAAGCCTGCTCAACACACCATTTAACAAAAAAAAAAAACAAGAGGAAGAGGAAAAAATAACATAAAATAATGTGCCCGAGTATACCCTCAAGCAAGAGAACTCTAACCCAAGATAGTAGAAGACCATGGTACAGGGACTATGGCATTACCCAAGACTAGAGAACAATGATTTAATTTTGGAGTGTCCTTCTCCTAAAAGAGCTGCTTACCATAGCTAAAGAGTCTCTTTTACCCTTACTAAGACGAAAGTACACTGAACAATTCCAGCACGGTCAACCCCTTGGGTGAAGAAGTGTTTAGTAATCCCATTGTTTTCAGGAGTATGAGGAAATACGAGAATCTGTAATGAATAAACCAGACTATTCGGTGTATGTGTAGGAAAAAAAAATAAGCCGTAACCAGAGAGAGGGATCCAATGCATTACTGTCTGGGCGGTGAAAGGATCCAATAACTCTCTAGTGGTAGTATATCAATGGGCAACTGGTGCCCTGGCCAACCTATTCCAGCATGTCAAGTTTTACTGGGTTGGCCAGGTAGGTACATGCACGTTTCATTTGTCTACATGTAGCTAAGTCCTTGGTATCATTTACAAAGAAAAGTTGTGCTATCAAATTACATAAACTCAACAGTGCTATTAGACTGGTATATATTCTTGTATCAGAAGGTGACATCACTAAGCCATCTCTAACGTTCACTTAGTGCATTCAGCAACATATTTGCGGTGACTGCAGAAACTAAACTACACGCGGGCTCACTGTAAGACTACACCACACGCATGGTAGTTCTGAGCTCATCGAAACTCTAATGAGCATGGCATCACAAACACATAAGATGAATTCCAGCGCTTCCTTAAGTCAGTGGCCACAAGAAACTCGGAGTAAGCACAAAGATTGGCCTTATCTTCAGCTTGGGTGACAACTGCGATTTGTGCATCTCAAGCCCCAATGGGATGAAGAGCACTTACGCCATGGTGATGGAGTTCCCTCAGCATCCGTCCAGCATCATGAACACAGGAAACATAGTCATGATGCAGCTGGATATCTTCCGAATCAAGAGACACCAAGCTTCCTTTGTGCGATATACCCAGCAGAGTACACAGCAGGGGCACTACACAGGGCCTTTCGAAGTGAACCCACCTCTGATTCTGATGAAAGCTCTGTCCGCTGAAAAGTTGCAACTTCAGTCCGCAGATGTAATCTTCAGTCAGCAGCGGGATAAGGCATGGATGTCGTAAATCTACGGGAATGACAGACCATTTAAGCTGACAGGCTTCAATGCTCATCAAGACTGATTGGTGAGAGGATATCCTAGAAGATCAAGACACAGGTTGTGGTTGGACTGATGATCGAGTCACCAACTATTCACCCCGACACTGTATTAACTATATTTGTGTATCCCGAGAGGACTCTAAATAGTTTTGGGATGCAGTATACCTACTTCACAGTCGCCCTCCAACTGTATCAGACTGTATGCCTAATTCAATGGAATGACCCGCTCTGCTGGACCAACCTCATAATTCATCCGGGTATGATACAAATACCCATGAGTTTATTGGGCTGTGTAGGAACTCCCATGAAGGTATATGGCAAGTAGGTGCTCATCAGCGCAGCGTTTTCTAGCATCACCTGCCGAATAAATGGAAAGGCCTGGACCAACGCTCTTTGAGCGTCCTGTGTCATCACTGCCGTATGGCTGAAGATTTTCTGCTGAGATGGTGCCAAAACTTATAAGGAGCTGGATGTCTACTTGGAGACGGCCAGAGAACACCCAACCAGAAGGCTAAGGGTGGATTGCCTGGTTAAGCATACACTGTTGCAGCTCATGTTCCTGCACGGAGAGGAAAATGGTGATTTACTTCTCAAACAGCGCTGTCTCATAGCAATGCTGCCGTACTTCTTCACAGCAGGTCACCATAATTATGCTCGCTACCTGAGCTGATGTGTCCGACAGATGGAGCACCTTCCCCAGCGTGCCAAGCAGAAGCTACTACTAGGTGTGCACATTTGTCAGTATTCGGATGGCAGGACAGCAGTACCAGCAGATTAGTTCGGAGAGCAAACCTGTATCAAGCAAGGAAAGGGTTCTGGATGTATGAAAGGCATTTCAACGAGTGCCGAACAAGTGGCTGTGTGAGTGAACAGTTACAATGTGTGTGCCCATTTTGATATCGTTACGGAACATATGTGCGATGAAGCGTGGGGGGAGAGCAAGAATAAGCACAGAGAGGAAATAGAGGGGAGATGGTGATTGGACGAGGTAGATTGGAGGAAGATTCCAGTGGAGCTGAAGAAGTACAGTCACCGTCTCAATGACCAGTAACAACATCTCTACAACATCAACAATGGCCAAGTGTCATCAGACACAGTAAATGTTAAGGATTCATTGGCCAATGGAGGTGAGAAGAGCAGCAATTTCTCACTTATCTCAGCATCAAATTCCACAAGACAATGAAGAAGAAGGAAAAAACAATGGATTTGCTCAAGAAGGCAGTCACTGTCAAGGGAAAGGCAATCTATGAGGTCGAGACACTGTTTGGTTGGCTGATAGTCGTGGTGCAGCATTGATATAGTTAATGTCTTCCAGTGTGAACTGAGTCCTTTCGTTCTACCCCTGATCGACGCATACGGTAGCTTAACGAAGGGTGATAAGGTCGTGCTCGTCAACTCTCCTGGTGTCTCTGTCATGACTCCAGCTGCTCCAGACATGGTGCTACTTGATGGTGGCCAGCTTCTGTACCACGTCGTCTGGCCAGTCTCCGGGACTATAGGTGTTGTGGCAGTAAGCTTTGGGACTCGACTAGCCCACTACCCTCCTATGTCCAAGAAAATTGTTCAATTCGACAGATTTGATCAAGAAGGTAAGGTCCCTGCGCAAAGCATCATGAGCAGAAGAGAAGAGGATCAGCCAAGGAAGTCTGGCTAGCCCCAAACACCCGATTTATATGCAGAACAGTTATTCTTTACAATTCTAACAACAAGAATCTGCTCCACAAAATTTTATGTATCTACCCTTCCACACAACATCCAACTCGTTAACAAGGCAGACATCAATCTCTGCCGCTATATGCTGAAAGCGGTTACAGAAGGCTGGACATTGAGGATACGAGTTGTCACCAAAATTCCGATGGAAAAATGGAATGGGAATATCTTGGTACTTGCTACTTTTAGATGGCATAGTATACAGATGAGAATCTAACCAGAATTCAGATGAAGATAATTTACGGTTTACGGTTTCATTGATAATATATGTGACTATAAATTTCGAATGCTAAGTTACTAGTAATTATTTGCGGTAAAATGGGTAACCTTCCCTTAACATTTATTAGTGTTAAAAGAATTTCCATAATATAAATATAAACACCGAAGAATATTGTATGCATTTATGGATGATTTAAGAAGTATTATAGGTTTTTATTCAAGTACGGAAGAGTAATGAGCAGAAGGTTTAACCCTGGATAGGTACGGTGGGTCGTTTGCGACCCCGAGCGTCAAAAAAAAACAGGTTTTTCTCACGTGACTCACCCCTGTGACTGAATTTGTGGGTGATCGACCTGCAGGTGGTGTTTCCCCTACACGCTCTAGTAGTGTCCAGATGTGCATTGCTGTAGCTGTACTCCTTCCCCGATTTCTGAGACGCGTCGGGGTCGTTCGCGTCCGAGTTTACCCTTCTGAGGTAGTTTGCATAATTATCAAAGTTATTACGTATTATGAAATTGTCGTAGAATGGTGCAACTTGTATAGGTTATCAGTTGTGGAAAGTCTTGGTGGATTGTTTGGCTACCATGTGCATGTTTTTTTTTTTAGTTAAAATGTCGTTCATCACCACGAGGACCATTTTACCGCGAGTGCCCCTTTTTCATTTTTTTTCATTTTTTTGCCAAGTCATTTTTCCGTAAGATATTGCCAAATAGTGTCGTAAAACTTTTGCTTGTTTAGTGTTGGAAAGTGTGTCTAGATGATCTGGCTACCCATGCATGACTTTGTTTTTGTCAGATACGACGTAGTTATTGGTATATTGGGTATTTAACTGCGGTTACCAATTTCTGTTTTTTTTTCAATATTTGTAAAAATTACTACGTAGTAAGGAATTGCCGTATATTATTAATTTTTTTTTCATGTTTATGTGTTAGAAAGTGTGCCTTGATGGTTGGGCTAACACGTGCATGTCTTTTTTTTTATCTGAGATGTCGTATATTAGAATGTCGGGCATTTTACCGCGAGTGTCCCTTTTTAATTTTTTTTAATTTTTTTGCCAAGTCATTTTTCCGTAAGATATTGCGAAATAGTGTCGTAAAACTTTTGCTTTTTTAATGTTCGAAAGTGTGTCTAGATGATCTGGCTACCCATGCGTGATTTTGTTTTTGTCAGATACGACGTAGTTATTGGTATATTGGGTATTTAACTGCGGTTGCCAATTTCTGTTTTTTTTTTCAATATTTGTAAAAATTTACTACGTAGTAAGGAATTGCCGTATATTATTGATTTTTTTTTCATGTTTATGTGTTAGAAAGTGTGCCTTGATGGTTGGGCTAACACTTGCATGTCTTTTTTTTTTATCTGAGATGCCGTATATTAGAATGTTGGGCATTTTTCCGCGAGTGCCACTTTTTATTTGTTTTGCATTTTTTTGCTTAGTCATGTTACCGTAAGGAATTGGCAAGTAGTGTCGCAAAACTTATATTTTTATAGTGTTGGAAAGTGTTTCTAGATGATCTGGCTACCCATGCCTATTTTTTTTTAGCCAGATATGGCGTATATATAAGTATGTGTTCGATTTTCCTGTGATTGCCATTTTTTCGTTTTTTCCCATTTCTTTCAAAATTACTACGTACTAAGGAACTATCACAGAGTAATATTTCATTTATATGTTTATTTGTCGGAAAATGTGCCTTGATGGTTTGCCTAGCACGTGGCTGAATTTTTTTTTTTCTGAAATGCCGTATATTAGAATGGCCATTTTTCCACGAGTGCCCCTTTTTATTTGTTTTGCATTTTTTTGCTTAGTCATGTTACCGTAAGGAATTGGCAAGTAGTGTCGCAAAACTTATAATTTTATAGTGTTGGAAAGTGTTTCTAGATGATCTGGCTACCCATGCCTATTTTTTTTTAGCCAGATATGGCGTATATATAAGTATGTGTTCGATTTTCCTGTGATTGCCATTTTTTCGTTTTTTCCCATTTCTTTCAAAATTACTACGTACTAAGGAACTATCACAGAGTAATATTTCATTTATATGTTTATTTGTCGGAAAATATGCCTTGATGGTTTGCCTAGCACGTGGCTGAAATTTTTTTTTTTCTGAAATGCCGTATATTAGAATGGGCATTTTTCCACGAGTGCCCCTTTTTATTTGTTTTGCATTTTTTTGCTTAGTCATGTTACCGTAAGGAATTGGCAAGTAGTGTCTCAAAACTTATATTTTTATAGTGTTGTAAAGTGTTTCTAGATGATCTGGCTACCCATGCCTATCTTTTTTTTAGCCAGATATGGCGTATATATAGGTATGTGTTCGATTTTCCGGTGATTGCCATTTTTTCGTTTTTTCCCAATTCTTTCAAAATTACTACGTACTAAGGAACTATCACAGAGTAATGATTCCTCTAGATGTTTATTTGTCGGAAAATTTTGTTTACTTTTTTTTTTATTGAATATCATCAAATTTTTTTAGCTAAAATATTGTTTTACATTTTTTTTTTCGATTTTATTTCCCTTCAAAAAAAATTTTTTGGGTCAGAATTTTAATTTTATAGTCGTAAAAAAATCGACAATTATCCAGCTACCCACCATACAATTTTTATGCATATCCAATAATAATTAGATTAGTAAATAACACCTTGAAATTGACATACCCTTCCTACATTTCAAGTGGCAGATTAGGGAGTCTGAGTCAGTGTGGTTGGCGGCCATTTTGTGGACATATCCGAAGCGTAAGCTGCCCTATCCATATATATTCTTGTTCCCTATAGAATTTGTGATATTTTGGTATGTTTTTACCTGCATAAATATCATATTATATATTAAATATATGTATTTTTTTACGAAATTTCCAAGTACTCAAAAAATTACCTTTAGATATGGCCCCTGATATAAATGTAATTTACAAAATAATGAAGATTTTTTTACATATTTCTATTTTAGGATAACATATGTTTATTCCCTAAAAAAATTAGCCACTTCCTATTTCATTTGGGTACCCAAAAAAAATTCATGAAATTTGGACAATTTTTTTTGGCCAAAAAAAGTTACCCTTTTTTTCTCAATTCAGATCTTCACCTCCATGGGTCTGATTTCATCCAAAATACATCAAGATGTGTCCTAAACATTCAAGAATCAATTCCTAAAAGGATTTGTGTATATATGTATAAACATTTTTTTATGAAATTTTTATGTCAGGTCTTTTTTTTCTACTTAATTTTTTAAAATATTTATAATAAATAGTTTTTCTGCAGATGAGTAGTATTTATCTTTACAGTTGTTTTAAGTATTCATTGAAGTTTTTTTTGGCAAAAGAAAAAAGGAGGTTACTGCAAAAACTGATTTTTCAAGAATTTTTTTTGGCGTCGGGGTCGTTTGCGTCCGAGTATACCCTTAAAGGGGTGTCCGAGGACCGTACCTATCCAGGGTTAATGTATTTCCGTACAAAAAAAGATTATGCATATGTTTCCCTCTCGCCAGACCATTTACAGCTAGGTTGTCAAACGCAGACGTAGAAATTGAATGACTGGAGCTGTCATGGCATAATCAATACTTGATATTTATCAATGCCCTTTTTATTTAGGCATAATGTCTCCGATTCCCAACACTATAATCTGATAAAAAATGGTATAGTCACAATATAGGTGCGCAATAAATGTTTCCGAAAACTGAAACCTTCAAAATCTTTATTCATGTCACCTTCCTACTTTACTAAGTCAAGCGAAAGGTATAAGATCCAAATTATAAAAATAAGGAATGAAAATCCGGATTTGACGGTTATTTTATCAACCACATTAGGTACTCTCTCAATCATACATTTACTGAATATGTGATACATCTTTTCCCTTTAATCAATTAAATTTCAAATCACCATTTTCACCCAAATTTAAATTAAAAAAAAAAAATTCACACGGATTTTTCAAGCCAGGCAGTCTCTCACTACACTGAAGGGAAACCTCAATAAATAATACGCCCTAATTCTATTGCATAATGACTCAAGACAGAGGCAGAAATATTTTAAAATTAATTTTAAATAACTTTTGAGTTGTCTGAGTTGAAAAAAAAATAGATCTTGAAAAAATCTGCCTACATAGTGTTCATCTTTATTGTAGCTAAATTTGAAATTGTAAGGTACTAAATGAAAAAAAAATCATCTTACATTTTTTTTTCTTACTGATTTATATCCGATAAGTTATGTACTGCCACTATCAAAACAAAACCGTTCTACATTCCCATCGAAATGAACGGAAAACTAGCAGTTCTTATACAGAGATTAGGAGTCTGATAACTGGAGTAGACATATGAATGAGCCCCACCTATGAAAATATTTTCAGCAAGTAGTCAATGGCTCACTTGACTAGTTGCTATTACTCAGAGATAACGTTTTTCGACAAATTATCTCATATCTTGCAAACTCGGACTGACCAAGACAACGCTTCCCTAGTTTTATCTTAAATATCAGATTCCACGATAGGAAAGTATTTGACTGTCAATTTAGTGATTACCTGCGTTATCTTATCGCTACTTGTTTGTTGTCCATCGATGAAAAGGTTCTTGCTTCTCTCCCTTTGACTATGAGATTTTCACTGCACCTATATTTTGTTTTCTACTCTTTAATTAAAATGGTATCAACAATTTATGCCCAAATTTTCTAATTATAGTTTTATCCATTTCCTTTTTGTGCTTGAGCCATGTCATTCTGATGGAAGTTCCTTTAGGCATCTTCCTACTTGGGATATTTCCTGCTAGTGATATACCCGATAATTTTACTCGTAGAGGTATAACAGGGTTCTGACCCTTGGAGCGAATATCCCAGGAACTATTGTGTATCAAATAGAGTTAACCTTATCTTAAAGGATATGGGACAGGATTGGATACTTAGGATTAGATACTTACAACTCCGATACCAATGTGTTATTGTAAAAATGTTCTCTTGTTCTCCATTCCTTCTTGCAATGTCATCCTGATATATCGCCTTAGGAATTTTCCGCTTCTTTTTTCAAGTTTTTTATTGTTTTTGAGAATATAGAGGCTTCTGCTCCTGTTTAATCAGTTAAGTTTAGTACCTTGCCCTTTTTTGGTGGAGTGTGTCGCGTCTACCATATTGTTTTTACGCTATGCATCCGTTCATAAGTAGTGGCCGTCTCATGGCCAAAGACGGAAGCTTATGTTTTCAAATTGTTTGGGGTTTTATATTAATTTCGTAGCTAGTCTTGCAAAAGTATGTTAAATATATCCTTTTACAATTGTGATATGAATTTAGGTTGGCTTTTGGTTTTCTGCATGTTTGTGTTGACCAGACTTGCTCTAGGCTAACTATTTATCCTTAGCTGTTGGCAAAGACTAGCTGATATTTACAAACCCTCCTTCACCTTGTACCACGTAACCACATGGCTCTCCTGAGGCTGGCACACCTCCCTAGCTACTGATACGTCATAGCAGGCTTAGGTCGACAGTATCTCCTTTTATTTACTTAGCCACATTTTTTGGATAGGCAACACTGGCTTAAGGGACCTGTTCCCTGTTTCTACACCCAGTTAATCCCTTGGAACGATACTGAATCTGTTCTAGAGTTGACGGGTAGATCTTCCTTTCCTACTGCATTACTCTTCTTCTAGGCTATTATACTTAATTATGTGGCTAAGCAGCAGCCAGTTGTAAGAACTAGTTATCTGTGCCTACTTACTGTAGATCTATTTTAACAACATTAGATTGTTCTAATACTACTGTTAAGCCTTCTTGTCCTGCCACTTTACCATTTGTAAGGCTCCCATCCTTCTCCCACCTGGTATGGTTACTGTGGAACTCAGTTCCTTAGCCAAGTCCGAGTTTCCCTTGCATCTGAAAAATCGTCAGAGTTTTTAATCTACCTTTCGATGGACAAGTGATTGATCCTATCCTAGATTAGTTCTCTCTGGCACCTCAGCAGCCAACTCTGGGTAGACCAGCTGTCTCTTTCCCTTTCCTATTTAGGCTACATTTTCTTCCTGCCCGTGGAACTGGTTCCGTTACCTAGTCTACAATACCTGGCATTTGAGAATACCTTAATTGCTATATAGCTAGGCTACCTGGCATGGTAGTTTTTGTGAGCCTAACCCTTTCTACACATTAAAACAAGAACCGCTAGGAGTTCTCCTCCTTTGCTACCTTAGCAGTTGTCCTGTTTCTGGGCTCAACTTCCTCCTCTGAAAATATATATATCTTGCTATGGCATCTCGGCTCTTCTGCTCGGTCGGAATATCCCTGAACAAAGTGATTACCATTTGGCCATACTTTCCACACCTACCGGCTTGAGTACTTTTAGCGATAGATGTGAGTAGGCTAGGGGTCCATTTCTCCTTTAATTAGATGAAACCACTCCCCTACCCACTTAGCTGAAGCCTTAAGCTGGCTGACTGCGTCTATACCCTTCCTCCATATCTGAGGAACATTATCCTCTAAAATTGATTGATTGGATGCATCTTAGTTGTTCGTATTTTCATCAAATTTGTGAATTTATGGCATTAAGCTGTATTAAACAGCTATCGTTATTTCAAAAAAGAGTAAGTCCCTTTTTTCTCAATCTAATGTTAACATATAGGCATGTGGCAGACTCATTTATCTACTGCCTACTATTGGTATTTACCTTTCTTCTTACCCTGTAGTCTTCTTCCCTATACAATCGTCCAATTTTGTTGACTTAACAATGCCACCTATACCTATTGAATAAAGAAAGGTTAGTCCAAATATCCATGATTGATATGAATAGCTGCCACCTTAGACAAAACTACTACTGCCTCAGGTACAGCTGCTACTGCCTTAGGCAGAATGGTATCTGCCTTTGCAACCTTAGGTTGTTTAATCGAACAATTTGATGGGAAAAAGTTTTCGATTGGTATGAACATTTCTTCTCCTATTCTGCCAATATTCAAAATTTTGAGCTGTTATGCACAGGCTTCCATTGTAGTATAGCTTTAGCCGTAGTGGGAGTAGGTTGAAATCTTGGAAATTTGAACTTTGAAAAATTTGTATTGACATTTTTTGAAGTGTTATGATTTAAACATTTTTTGGTGTTTCGAAAAGTACTCATTGAAAATGTTCTATCTATACAGGGTGTTCACAAAATGTAGTATGTGACAGTCTCTTGCACCAGATAGGTCAAATTGGCCTTCAGCCACAAGACCTGTAGGAAACTTGTGAACTGCCATGTTTCTAAAGGTTCCTTTGCTATCTGGGAATCTATCAACTGCAGTATATGCAAGGACCTAATTTATATGGGGTTCCACTCTTTTAAAGTTTCACAAGAGGAGAAAGCGTGGGGTCAGAACCCCATCAGGTATTGGGTGAAAGGATTCCAGAAGAGCTCTCAATAATGTGCTCCTTATCTTCCTTCAATAGAATTAAAGGATCTCCTTCTCCCCAAGGTTGGTGTGACTGTAGTTTATGGTCACCAGATACCCAACAGTTCAACTTCTGTCAGTACAACTGGATCAGACAGATCATGAAGTATGGGATGCACTACAGTAGATGACTTTCGTTGACAAGAACATCTCGACAACCTCTTCCACCCTGTCAAAAAGTGAGTGGAACTTATTGACAAAGGATGCTTCGGAGGATTCACTTGACAGTCAATAGGTAGGAACGGTTCCTAGTACTTCCCCTGTTCATGCTCATATTCCTGTCTCTACTACACCTGCCTCTACTTTGGCTCCTCCTCCTACTCTGAATGCCCCTTTATTCCCTGGACATTTGAAATTTATGGAACCATTGAAGGTATTCATGGAAAACATTCAGGCGGAGCCTAAAAGAGCTCAAGCGTCCTTAGAGGAGACGATTGAGGCGCTTCAACAGGCACCTTAGTCCAAGGTTCCACAAGCATTAAGTTTTTCAGACTGTTTGGTAAAGAACCCTTGGCGTTATGCAGAACATATGGTTCTAAGTGAGGGATACCTTCACATTCGAGGAGGCATGGGATGTAAACCAGTCTCGGATTTCGAATTCTTTTCCTTTATTAAGAATTATCCTTACTATTACTTAGAACTTAAAGCTTAATTCTGAGGTGTCCATGAGGGATGATACAATCCCTAAGGAAACAATCGTCCTGGATCACAGTAAGGCTCAAACCCAATTAGTGAACGAGCTAAAGACAACAGAGTTCACTAACACTCAGCTTTCTGCTTTTGGCAGGAAGCAAGCAATCTTTGTATCTCCAAAGGATACTGACTTTCCTTCTGCCTCAAAAAGTATAGAGGCTGTTACAAAGGCAGTAATAGGAGGTAAGTCTTTACCAATACTAGAGGTTTTTAACCTGTCTCTCTGGCCTTCTCTTATGACTCCGATAGTTGGGAAGACATCCAACAAACCTTCACAGTTGGAAAACTGGATAGAGATATTGGAGGAAAGCAGTTTAAATAGATGCTGCCCAGAATTCCAGAATACCATCTAAGGGCAGAATTGGAGTTCAAAAAAAGACCGGCGGCCTCTTTGTCACACCAGTCTTATCTGGAGATGCTGATCAGGAACTACTCCAAGTCTGACCTCTTACTAGTTCTAGCAAAAACCCATCGGGCTACCTTCTGTAAGGATCTGCATGCGTCCTTTTCAGCCAGAAGTGCCTGGAGAGAGCATGTCCTAGCTGTGGCAACTATTAGGCATGAGCTGAGAAAGTTGATCGACTTAAACATTTGAGTAAAAATATCTTTTTCCCCAAAAGGTGGTTAAGGAAATAAAGGATAGGGTCACTCAAGAGAACAAGAGCCTTATGCAGAAATGGGGTATGTCCTCTAAGAGGAAATTCGTTAATGGAAAAGGACATCAACCTTAAGGCAAGAAGCCTAGGAGACCTTTTAAGGGCAAGAAACCCTTTTGTGCTGTGACAGCCTCCATTTCCACTATCCCCTAGACCAGTAGTTCTTAACCTTTTTCATCCCATGAAACCCCGGGACTAATCAGAGTATCATTATGACCTCCTATAATAGATTCGAAAATACTGAACCTTGTCAAAGGGTCAAGTAAAAAATATTACAGGAAGACCATGGTTTACTCCTATACAATTTTATTGGAAACACCACTGAACAAAAACCTTGAAAAATTCCATTTTCCTAGCCTCTACAAATGCCATGAAATTATCAATTCCAAAGAACTATTGAACATCATACAAAATGGTTTACTCCTATACAATTTCATTGGAAACACCACAGAACAAAAACCTTGAAAAATTCCACTTACATAGCCTCCATAAATGCCATAAAATTATCAATTCCAAAGAACTATTCAACACCATACAAAACCTAGCACCTACTTCTTATTCACTCAGCGTAAGGGTTGAAATTGTTTTGCAGCCATAAGTCTTTCAAAGTGAGGACCAGTGTTCGATAGGCAACATCTCATGTCAGCATCGATGACAAGCCTATTGCATGCCTTCGTTTTCAGTGCAACCATTGCTGAAAATCTAACCTCGCACCGGTAGGTTGACGGGGACTGAATCAACATGGTTAATGCACGCTTCGAGAGAATAGGACAGTAGTCCTTCACTTTTGCCCAAAATGCTGGGAGCTCTTGTTCGGCAAAATCGACTTTAAGCTGAGAATGCTCACGAATTTGATAAAATTCTACCTTAGCAGCAACATCAGTATCACTGATAGCACTATCCTTTACTGAAAAGGGTCTATAGATCCACACATCAGTACAGCAGTCGTTTAGTCCTAGAAAGTAACTTTCGATGGCGTCATTTACTGCCAAAAGATGAGTGGAGATCTCTTCACGGAAACTACATTCAGCATCTGGCATGGAACCCAAGAGAGTCATCATCTCCGTGAAGAAAGTGATATCCCCGTCCTGAACTCTTTTCTGGTAAAGTTGAATCTTAGACTTGAACGCTGCCACTTTGTCCCGAGCTGTGTGCATATTTGTAACGTTTCCTTGGATTGAAGTATTCAGAGAATCTACTTCCGAGAAGAAATCTGACAAGTAGGCAACCTTTGTTAAAAAACAATCATCCTGCATCTTTTCATGAAGAAGATTCTCCTTTGCCGTATGACCACGTTCGAACAGCATTGTTATTTCTTCGCAAAGTTGTAGCACGTGATTTAAAACTTTGCCGCGTGAGAGCCAACATACCTCTGTATGAACTAGTAGAACAGAAAATTCAACACCTATTTTTTCACATAGCAATTCAAAATTCCTTGAAATTGTTGCACTTCCTCGTATATGGTTCACAAGCTTTACAACGTCAGTAAGCACTTCTTGAAGTCCAGGTGGAGAGCCTTCATTGCCAAAGCATACCGATGAAGCATACAGTGAGTGAAAGAGACATGTGGAGCGGCAGACCACCCATCTTGTGACCAGTGTTGTACTCATCAAACTGGTAAAAGCCCTACTGGCTATTTCAAATACGTGTATAATATATATGAAAAATAAATTATTCTCCAGAACCCTTTGTGACCCTTTAATAAATTCCAAACGACCCCCCGGGGGTCACGACCCCCAGGTTAAGAACCACTGCCCTAGACGGTGTACATGGTTCCCCAGCAGTACGTGACACAGTCCCTGTCTTTCAATCCTGTCTGACAACGGGCACAATAACACTTCCCCTATTGGAGTTCAAGGGAAAATGAGAGTGGAAGGGGAAAGTCTGGAAAGGGTGGTTTATCTTGGGGCAGAGGGAAAAGAGGCTTGTCATGTAAAGGAGCAGGTCTTTCAAAACATCTATGAGGAGCTTCCGGTAGGGGAAGACCATCACTTCCAGGATCAATGGAAATTCAATCCTTAGGCTCACGTCATAGAGGCAACAAGACTAGACTGGAAATGGAGACAGACACCGCCATAGTTCAATAGGTTGTTCTAACCCACAACCCCATTCTAGGAGGAATATGTGCAGGATCTCCTCTGGGAGGGAGTTATCCATTGCACAAAATCCATGAACTTTCAATGACGGCTATTCTGCTTGATAAAGAAAGATTTGAGCACTCTTTGAACTATTCTGGACCTGTCCCCTCTTAACAAACTCATTCAGAACGACAAGTTCCAGATGCTAACTATTACTCAAATATGAACCATACTACCTCAGGGGGCCTACACCGTCTCCATAGGTATCATTGACGCTTATTGGCAGGGTTGGGGGCCCATACCCCTACCAATAAGATAGAGGGTCAATGGTCAGTCGCATTTCAAAAATTCCATATCAACATTCTGGAAGCTATGACAGTGTTCCTTTCTCTGAAGAGACTGAACCCGAAAAAGAAATCAAACATCTAATTAGTTCTCGACAGCAAGACATTAGTCCACTGCATCAACAGACAGGTTTAAAGATCTCGATAGATCAACGAAGTAATTATAGCAATTTTCACTTTGTTAAAGCAGAGAAATTGGCCTCTCTCAGTGGTTCACTTAGAAGGGGTTCGCAAGATTCAAGTCTCTGGAAACAGAATGGTCTTTAGACGCAAAATCACTCTGTTTCATTTTGGAGTAAATCCTAGGGCTGACAATAGATCTCTTTGCAACAGGCTTTAATAAGAAGCTTCCCTGGTATGTTGCGCAAAATTTAAATCAGGAAGGAGTGGGAATAGATGTGATGTCACTGGTTTGGAACCGGTGGATTCGTATATTTTTATTTTCCACCATTCAACCTACTTCTGCAAGTCCTTAACAAACTATGGACCTTCAAAGGGTCAGCAGCATCACTGACCCCAAATTGGCCCAAGAGCCATTGATATCCTCTTTTTCTGGAACTCAAACCCGACCATATCCTCTTGCCGACACCAATGCTGTCCCAGAATGTTAAACAGAAGACTGTCTTCGCTTCCTCCTGGATAACGAAAAACCTTCAGCTCAAATTTTCTCGCACTAGCTGCTAATGAGAGAAAGAATTGATTTCATAGAAGAATACAAGTCCACTACTACAAAAAGGCAATACTTGTCTTCTTGGAAAAAGTGTGTAGAGTTGTTAAAGAACATAAGCTCTCCTCAATTAATATGGACTTGTGTATTTCCTTCTGTATTTCATTAAATGAACAAGATTTGGCCTCTACAACAATTTTTTCATGTAAATCAGACCTGAAAAGACCTATCACTTACGCTTTTGATATAAAACTCAACATTGAACTATTCAAGATAACCCCGAAGGCTTTTACTAAATTGAAACCAAATGCTCCTCCCAAATCCTTCTAATGGTTGTTGGACAATGTCTTGCACTCAGCCTCCTCAATAGATAATTACTCTGCTTCTTTGAGGGATCTTACTTGAAAATCAATCTTTTTACTTGTTATGGCTTCTGGTGCAAGAGTCAGTAAGATTCTAGAACTGTCCAGGGATGATTGCCAAGTGAGAATTAACCTATACCGAGATCCACCATTCCAGACTAGAAATGGCCTTTCCACAAAACGTTGGGGGACCTGGAAGGTCCTTCCAATAAAAGAAAACTCTTCTTTGTGTGTTTTGCAATGCATTAAGTCTTACCTGTCAAAGAATGAGGACTTGAGAGTCGGACAACTTTATAAAAAAGAAACAAGAGGATATAACCTTTTTTGGAACAGCCAAGGTCCAAACTCACCTACTTTATCAGAAGGGGTGACCTGGATAGTATGACCTTGGGTTGTGACCCTAGGAAAGTAGCCTCTTCCTTAAATTTTTTTTTCTAGTATATATATTTCGAAGGCTTAGAAGCTAACACGGGATGGGAATCTTCAAGAAAATTGAAAGAGATTACACACTTTGTAGTGGCTGCTGGTAGTGTGATTAAACCAGCTTCTTAGTGTATTAAATGGACTCTTAAGGACTGTATATTATAGATTTTACAGTCCACAGAGTGCAGGTTGAGTATTGTTCTAATTTGTAGTGTTGGTTGCGCTTTTTGTATTGTGATGAGTCAAAGGTGATATTCTTTTCTTTATCATATGGAATGACTTTATTATATCATTCTATTAGATGTTCCTTAGGTGAACATCGATGATGCTCAGCATAAATAAATGTGAATAATGCTGTATCAATTTTGGTTATAAGTATATGCTTATGGAAATGATAAAAGATAATGCTTCTTTTTGCTTCTCCTTTATATGGACCTACTGTACCTGAATAAAAAGTAGTGACCTCCCTGTTTCAACACTGCCCCCCCCCCCCATTTTCTTTTACTTACTTTTGTTTGGTAAATTGATTTCAAACAAAGATATTCTCTCATAGTGAGTGGGACTGTGATGATAACTTCTTTGCTCCGATGTAGTTTACAAAAACCTGCATAGTCTGTTAATAGCCTTGCTTGATCGTCCTAAACTGTTATTTTCGGAAGTGTAAACAAACGAAAGTAAAACAAACTATTCAAAGATGGATTTCATTTTTCTATAATTAGTGGAGTGACTAAGAGCACATATGGGTTAAAACTCTAAATTGCCACAACTGAGAATGTTAGTTCTCTGGTTACACTTCGATCAAGACGACATGGCTCGAACCCAAAAAAGGATTCTGACATAGGAAAAATTTATTTTTAGATGTGATAGCCACTTTGTCCTGATGGACATTCCCGTTTCTTTCCATCCCCTCCCAATTGTCAGTGTGAGGCCTTGCGTTATACGATGGCTGCTGCTGCAATGGCGAACTAGCGAACTTGTTTACAGTACCACACTGCAATGGGTTGTAACGGCTCTCACACGTATGCAATCCTATCCCACATCCTTCAGGATAAGGCTAACTCTATTTGGGGAAGGATAGACGTTGTTGTTTAAAACACGTCCCTGTTTCATACACGATATCTCTCTGGATATTTACTCCAGGGGCCAAAACCCTGTGATACCTCTGATATATCACTCGCAGGAAATATCCTGGTAAAATTCTGTCTAGAGGAACTAACATATGGATTATATGGCGAGCTCTCTCAAAAATAGATTTTTCCTATGTTAAAATCCCTTTTTGACAGGCTCCTCCTACTTGTGTTAAAAACTACCGGTATTTAACGATCGCTAAAAAAAACCCACACATTTAGACGTGAGATTGGCTGTGCTTTCTCCGTAGATTATTATGGTTCCCAAATGTTTTTCATATTTTTTTTTTCTTTTTAATTTCTGCGCATTCCCCTGTCACTATTTTCATGTATTTTGCTCAAAAGTTGGTTCAGAGGTTTCCTTTAATATATAGAAATGCCCAATAAGTCCGTTAAAAGAGTTCTGTTTTACACTAACTCCCGAACAATTAATTTCACATTACAATTTTTTTCTTAACTCAAAATTCTTATCATGAGTCTGAATTGGACTAAATGTTGGGTTATGCTAAAAATTTTAAGTTTATAATTCATAAGAGAGAGAGAGAGAGAGAGAGAGAGAGAGAGAGAGAGAGAGAGAGAGAGAGAGAGAGAGAGAGAGAGAGAGAGAGAGATAACTTTGATTTGATGAACAAATAGTTAAAAAAATTCAGGACATTCTACCTCAGAGATGAAACTACAGTATGATAGAATTAGGTTGAGTTTAATTCACCATAAATTTCTGAAAGAGAATATGTCAATTTCGTCTGATTATCCTATCGTAATG
>NC_090733.1:13025768-13043268 GCF_036898095.1 Palaemon carinicauda | reverse complement strand
ATGAAAAAATATATAACCTTCTCAAAAACTCATCACTTAATGGATACAAAGAATACCTAGAATATATAATACACATCTCGATACAAACTCTTCTTGGCTAAATCGTGATAAATAAAAAGAAAATTACCGTCTTCTACTAAAAATACAAAAAAGGCGTATGCTTTGCTATATACAGAGTACTGATCTAAATATAAGGTTGATTCTATCATATGATTTAGTAACACTTCATTTCATAACAACCGTTATACAGTGATTAAGATTTATTTCTTTAAAGTAATTCAAACAAAACATTAAAGATAACAAAGAGAACAGAGATATCAAGAGGATAAAGCAGGCCATAAACGCAAAGGACTGGAGCGCTGATTTTACCGACACTGGCACGAGCCAGAAAATCCTTATCGTGTATGTAGGATACAAATGATAATCACCCAGACTAGCCAGTTTCCTCTTCTTTTCAGCTTGTTCAGGTGGACAGATCAGTTTCACCAGAAATGGCAGTATCTCCCGCTAATCTGTTGTGTGTTTGTGGATGGAATAGAATCTAGACTAGCATGGAGAGTGGGTTGACTACAACTAATTTTACACGTTCAGTGTTCTACAACCACACCTTGTCCCTTATTCTGTGCGCTTTCTCAGCTAATAATATAAGGCTAAGCTAATTGCATTTCCCAATCTTTCGACTACTGTCCTGAAACAATCTTTGATCATTATTATATAATTGGAGGCCGCGTTTCCTCTTCTAAAACTGTTATAGAGTTCATTTGTTATTAGTTTTAGTTTTTATCTTATATCTTTTGTATGATAACTATTTTCCGAATTGCTATATCTTATTAATTTTACTAATACACGCTGTGAGGAAACAGGAAAATGATTTATCTACTCGTTGGAGAAATGCAACACCTCTCCCATGTACGTTTGATAAAGGATTACCAGGTCACCGTTACCTGCAGTGTTTTTAAAAATCGCAGGCTACTTCGTACTTGGTAGTTGTTTTTTTTTTTTTTTTTTTTTTTTTTTTTTTTTTTTTTTTTTTTTTTTTTTTTTCACCGAAAGGAGGCTCCATTGGCCCGTTTAGTGGAGTGTGATAAATTGTGTTGCCAGTCCTTTGCACGTACGACTGACTTAACTGAGAAAAACTTAAATTTTATTTCTTTCAAAGGACGGTAATAGATGAGTACCCAACCTAAGGTACGAATCAACCACTAATTAGCACGATGTGCATTACCAAATATCTGACTCAAAATGCTCCGAACATCTTTGTAATAAAACAAATCCATGTTTTCATAATTTCCTAGGATGTTAGTAATGTTATTCCTATTCAGTTATTAAAGAATACCTGCGTAAAGAAATCCATTATTACTTGGGCAATTTATTTGTGAATCGTGGATCTTTTTAGAGAAGATCAATTCCGCTCACACATTCATGTATTAGCACACATGTTCGATTCTATGCCTTCTGGGTTCCCAGCAGATTAATTAGAAATCAGCTTTCGTCTATGTACTGAACATATATGATCCTGAGCAATTACATAATAATAATAATAATAATAATAATAATAATAATAATAATAATAATAATAATAATAATAATAATAATAATAATAATAATAGATATAAATACTGCACTTCATATCGCTAATACGTTGAAGCTCTTAATGCACACTTCATATACCAAAAGTAGATATATTTCTAACACCCGCACAGGCAGAGAGAGAGAGAGAGAGAGAGAGAGAGAGAGAGAGAGAGAGAGAGAGAGAGAGAGAGAGAGAGAGAGAGTATGGTTGTGCGCTTGCGACAAGACAGTAATGAGTTTGAGATGCATTTGATTATGAATTTCCCACCTAATTACCACGAGTGTCTGTTGCAGCTGACATGAGTACGGCATGAAATTCAATTAGGAAGAAGGGTCAAGAAGATAGAGGATCCTATAAATTTTCAAGGCGTTTATTCTGGTATAAGAGTTCATGTATGAATAGTTTACAATAGAAAACGCTGAATATAATTTTTTTTCAATGTTTAATACAACTGATACCTATCTTTAGTTTAGCAGTATATATATATATGTATATATATATATATATATATATATATATATATATATATATATATATATATATATATATATATATATATATGTATATATATATATACGTATGCATATATATATATATATACCTATATATATATATATATATATATATATATATATATATATATATATATATATATATGTATATATATATATATATATATATATATATATATATATATATATATATATATATATATATATATATATATATATATATATATATATATATATATATATATGTTGAAGTGGTATTGTTATTAACACACATTCAGGTTCCCATCAAATGTCTCTTCAATGTGTTGTAATATTTAGACTTGGTAGGTTACATCTTCATGTAAGTCTAGGTAAGTTAAGTATAAAACAGTTTATTCCTTCAAAACAGTTATTATCATCTCAATCAAAGGAGTATAGATGGTTTGGTTGGATGACCATTCCGTATGACAACTTAATAGGAACTGGCTAAAATATCAATATCACAGATATTGTATAGTCAGTTATTTCAGCATTTAAACACATAATGTAAACTAAACATTAATAGAGGAAGACACCTGCATCCGGTGCGACTCAACTCTTTCTCACGGTTTGTATTTGTGTTTATTCTTCATAAAAATGTTACATTGCTGAGGTTTGGAATCTGCATCCTGGTTATGACATGTCTATGTCATTTCTCACACTCGCTCCTACTTCCATATTGACCTTTTAGGTCATGTATTTAAACATGTCATTTTACATATATTACATTAGCTCGGTCAGCTACCTTCATTTTATTGAATATTAAAAATTAGGTTAAAAATATGTTTAATAGGAGTGTGACTGGATATATATATATATATATATATATATATATATATATATATATATATATATATATATATATATATATATATATATATATATATATATATATATATATATATATATATTTAACTTTAGCCATAAGCAAATGATTAAGGATAAATATTCAAATAGGCACATTAAAAAAAATGCATACTTAACAGACATTGTCAAAACAAAGAAAAAAATTACATGATAAATACATATATATATATGGTACATTGCTAGTAAACGATTATATGGTACCCCCAAAAAATACTGATATACATATGATTCAGTAACTTGTTGAAGAATAGTTGTTACCTTTGTCAAAAATATAGATTATTATAATACGGTAACTAATAAAAGATATTTGTTACCTTGTTAAAAATATAATTTTAGTGCACAAACATGAATTCCTGGTACGTGAACGTACCACGGTTTCGTACACACACACACACACACACACACACACACACACACATATATATATATATATATATATATATATATATATATATATATATATATATATATATATATATATATATATATATATATATATATATATAGGCCTATACATATATATATATATATATATATATATATATATATATATATATATATATATATATATATATATATATATATATATATATATATATATATATATATATATATATATACACACACACACACACACACACATATATATATATATATATATATATATATATATATATATATATATATATACATATATATATATATATATATATATATATATATATATATATATATATATATATATATATATATATATATATATATATATATATATATATATATATATATATATATATATATATATATATATATATATATATATATATATATATATACAGTGGAACCTCTACATACGAATTTAATCCGTTCTAGAACCAACTTCGGATGTAGAAATTGTTCGGATGTCGAAACGAATTTTCCCTATAAGAATACATTGATATAGGATTAATCCATGGTTGAGCCCAAAAACCTATGATAACTTCTTAATAAACCACTACACATAATTTTCCCATGAGAATAATGAACACTAAATTAGATAATAGACATGTAAATAAGAAGAATAGACATGTAAATAAGAAGAATTAGCAAAAAAATGATAAATAAGAAACGGGTTTTTAGCGTCACTTTACCTTAGAAACTCCAGCGCAGGTGTTGTTCGTCTTCGCTACGCAGAGAGGAGAGAGGAGACGGACGGACGGCGAGGAGGTAGAGAGGTTAACTACGATAAACGTAACACTACCGTAACTTATTCTAACTTACACTAAGTGAACTTTAACATAACTTAGCTTATTTTTTTTTTTATTTTATATATTTTGTTTACATTTTCTTTTTTTCTTTTTGATGATTACGTAATTTTAATCACTATCACTTACATTTAAAATTGACTGAATTTCTTTTGCTTCACTCTTTTCCGTTTTCTGTGTTTCACTTTCTTCCTCTTCACTCTTTGCCGTTTTCTTCGGTTCACTTACATCCTCTTCATCACGAGTTCACTTCGCAGTTTTTTTAAAGAAAGCATCAATAGATAATTGCTTCATATGGCTTTTCAGAATGTTTCGAAAGTGCGTTAGTCAAACATCATCAAATTGAGTAACTATACGACATACCTGCAATTTCTTTGGATGGTATTTGTCGATGAAGTCGACCACGTCATGATATTTTCCTAACAAATCTTTTATTTGTGCTGAACCTAACACATGTTCTACCTCCTCGCTCTCTTCCTCGTCATCACTCATGTGCTCCGACATAGCATGGAGTTCCTTGAGCTCATCCGTCGTCAGTTCGTCGTGATGTTCGGCGACGAGTTCCGTAACGTCATCTGCGTTGACCTCCAGACCCATGGACTTGCCAAGGGAGACGATTTCCTCTACGGCTTCCTCTGCACCGACCACGGGATCAGGTTCGGGGTCAGAATCCTCGAAATCTCGGGGAGAAACTGCATCAGGCCACAGCTTCTTCCATGCAGAATTGAGGGTCCGTCGAGTTAATCCTACCCAAGCCTGATCAATGATCTTTAAGCAGTGCACGAAATTGAAGTGGCCCCTCCAAAATTCACGCAAAGTTAAGTTGGTGCTTTGCGTGACATTAAAGCACTGCTTGAATAAGTGCTTGGTGTACAGCTTTTTAAAATTAGAGATGACTTGCTGGTCCATGGGCTGGAGGATAGAGGTGGTATTTGGTGGAAGATACAGCACCTTTATGAACTTGAATTCATCGAAGATATCATCTTCAAGTCTGGGGGGGGGGGGGGGTGAGCGGGTGCATTGTCAAGGCATAGCAGGCACTTTAAAGGCAATTTCTGCTCATGAAGATACTTCTTCACAGAAGGACCGAAAACTTGGTTTACCCATTGCACAAAGAATTGCCTAGTGACCCAGGCCTTCGAGTTGGATCGCCAAAAAACATGAAGCTGATCCTTATCGACGTTGTGTGTTTTAAAGGCCCTAGGGTTCTCCGAATGGTAAACAAGCAAGGGCTTGACTTTAAAATCCCCGCTAGCGTTGGCACATAGAGCAAGAGTCAACCGATCCTTCATTGGCTTATGCCCAGGCAATTTCTTCTCTTCAGCAGTGATGTAGGTTCGACTCGGCATCTTCTTCCAAAACAGCCTGGTTTCATCACAATTGAACACCTGCTGCTCTACGTAGCCTTCTTCCTTTACGATAGTTTCGAATTTCTTAACAAAGTCAGCTGCAGCCTTTGTGTCTGCACTAGCAGCCTCTCCGTGGCGAACAACTGAATGAATCCTGGACTGTTTCTTAAATTTCTCGAACCAGCCACGAGATGCCTTGAAATCATCTGAGGAAGGCTCGGTTGAACTCTCCCCAGCATCACCCCCAGAGCTCTCCTCCTTCAAGTCCGTAAAGATGGCGTGCGCCTTCTCGCAGATAACGGTTTCGGTGATGGTGTCCCCAACGATCTCTCTATCCTTAATCCACACTAGTAGAAGTCGTTCCATCTCTTCTATGATAGGGGTACGGCCTTTGGAAATTATAGTGATCCCTTTAGAAGGTTTCACTGCTTTAATAGCTTCCTTCTGTTTAAGGATTGTCGAGATCGTCGACATATTACGGCCATACTGTTTAGCAAGTTCACTCACGCGGATGCCACGCTCATGTTTTTCAATAATTTCCTGCTTAATTTCTATAGAAAGCATTTCCTTCTTCCTTTTCTCACCACTACCACTACCACTGCCAAAACTAAGCCTTTTTGGACCCATGATTTACGTAAATTATCGTTAATGGATGCAAGTAAAAAATCACGATTAAATCACAGTTAATATTGGAACGCACAGAGCACAACCGCAAGAAGCCGACGAGAACAGAGGACTGACCCAAGCCGCGCTAATTGAGAGTCCCTCCGAGGTCGATGTGCTGCCTTCTATCGCCGGAAATAAAAAACACTTCAGGCGCTATGAGCACCGACTATGCGTACGAGTATTGTTTACTTCGGGTGTCGAAAAAAACATTCGGGTGTAGAGTCGGAACGTGTTCAAATTGTACTTCGCGTGTCGAAAAATTCGGATACAACCGGTACAACGAAAATTGCTACTTCGTGTGTCGAAATAAAGTTCGGGTGTAGAGTCAAAAATTTGCTCGAATTTTACTTCGGATGTTGGAAAATCCGGATGTAGATACGTTCGGATGTAGAAGTTCCACTGTATATATATATATATATATATATATATATATATATATATATATATATATATATATATATATATATATATATATATATATATATATATATATATAGGGCTTATAAATTTTATTTAGATGCCCATTGATTCTTTATTTAACATTTAGGGCTTATATATTTCATTAGGTGCCCAAAAAATGATTTATATTTTAAATGTTTTTTAAAATGTTTTTAAAATGCAAACGCTCTATAGTCTCTTAAACTACATAGTACTAGCGTACTAACTCCTTTTCGTGCACAACACATTTCCAGGAAATACAGAGTTAAATCCACAGTCAATTCCACAGTCAGTTCCACATGGAAATAAAAAAAAAACCTCAGTTTAATAAGAAGAAACAGCCAAACGTCAATGTAGTTCAGAAACAAACAAACAGTTCTTCTAATAACTTTAATCCTGGGACGTCTACACAGAACTTGCAAGGTCAGACTAATTTTCAGAATGTGCAGAGCAAAGCAAATACCACATAATTAACTCCACTGGGGAAGAGAGTGATGTTGGGTCAAGGTCATTCATATCAACATCAGTAGTATTGAATAATTCATTTAATGTTTTATCAGATCATTGTGACGCAATAGATTTTCCTATGAAACACACGGCCGAATTAAATAAATCAGTGCATGCTCCCGTAGATTTGCAACGAATTCATACAATAATAAGCAAAAAGGAGTTACGACCAACATTATATGCCGTAAATTTAGAACACAGATCATTTACATTATTTTTTAACTCTGGTAGTCCACGTAATATCATGGATTTCGAACTTCCCTATAGAAAAGCCCGGGGTAAGGCACTCGGGTATAGGAAATAATCAATTAAATGTAATAGGCGTAACTCATGTTCAGTACAAGGTCGGTAAGCGCATGTTTGCCGATACACTTGTTGTTGTACAAAATATTGATATGTATCCAGCTGTAATTATAGGATACCCATCTATGGGCAATCAAAACTTTATATTAGCTTCTGTCAGGCACGGCGTTTATATCAAAGGAAAATTCTATAAGTCTTCTAATACCTTAAATCAGTTTTGGATAAAAAGGAGACGACAAATAAAACAGTGACGTACGTTGAAGTACCAATAACTTGTCTCACTAACAAAGAAATAATATAAGCGATCCAACAGAATTCTCGTTCACCCATAATATCATCTTGCACGCAATTTATCGAGCCGGACGTAACTTCAAATTTAATAGTGCAAATAAAGAAAACGTTACCAGGATTTGAAATATTAATCCTTTCTGACACTTTGAAAACTAATGGATTGTCCATCACACAAGCTATTTATACAGTCGCCTCACATCAACAATGTAATATTGAAGTCTGTAGTCATTTAAATGCCACTTTAGTAATTCACAAAAATCAACATATCTTGGATGTAGAAGTATATAAACATCGTATTCTTACCGTCGCTGAAGTTTATCACGCTCAATCAGTTGCGGATGAATCCCTTTTGCAATCTATTGAAAATAAAATCAATAAAGACATTCAAGAAAAAGAACTTCAGCAGAAATTTTTTGGACTCTTAACTGAATACCACGATGTTTTTTCCACAACGGATGGATCCTTAGGAAAAACAGATATGATCAAGCATCAAATAAGGTTAAAGGACAAGCAGAAAATTAACTATATACCCTCGTACAGACTCCCTATGAAATTCCAGAATGAAATAAATGATGAAGTAGGTAAAATGCTAGAAGAAGGAGTCATTAGGAAATCGAAGAGCCCTTATAATTCTCTATTAATAGTTGTACCGAAAAAAGATCGAACATGGCGTATATGCATAGATTTTCGTCGCCTAAATGAGGAGACGATCCTAGATTGATTCCCAGTGCCATGTACTGACGATATTTTATCTTTGTTTAGTCAGAATAAATATTTTACCAGTTTGGACTTACTTAAAGGCTTTCACCAGTTATCATTAGAAGAAAATAGTATCCCATACACAGCCCTCAGCATAGCCAGGAGACATTATGAATTTTTACGTATGCCCTTTGGTTTACGTTGTGCTCCCATAACATTTATAAGAATGATTAACATAGTGTTTGGAGACCTGCTAGGGGATATATTGTATGCCTATATGGACGACCTTGTAATCATTTCCAATAACTTAGAAGAACCTCTACGTAAACTAAAACTAGTACTACAGAGACAAAGACAAAATAACTTAAGGGTAAAGATTAGTAAGTGTGAATTTTTCAAAACAGAATTGGTCTATTTGGGTTTTACGGTGTCTGGTCCAGGTGTTAAAGTAGTCCACGATAAGGTGTCAGCTATCCGTAACTTTCCGATACCTACTAATGTCAAGGGAATACAGAAATTTCTGGGGTGTAGTGGATATTACAGGCATTTTATACGCAATTATTCAATAATAGCTGCTCCCCTAACTGATGTTACGAAGAAGGGCGTATATTTCATATGGTCTGAGCAGCATCAACAGGCGTTTAATACCTTGAAAGATGAACTGTTTAGTTCTCCTATCTTAAAATTTCCTGACTTCAGTAAGGAATTCTTCATTGCAACAGACGCCTCAGACTTAGGAGTAGTTGGGGTATTACTTCAGCAATATGAAAAACAATTTTTCCCGATAGCTTTTCATTCTCGAAAACTGAGAACTTCAGGAAAGCAAGTATGCAGTAATAGACAAGGAAGTGCTAGCTATTGTTAATTCACTAGTGCATTTAAGTTCATAATATACGGTTATCCCGTTAAGGTTCTTACTGATCATAAACCCCTGACCGACTTTTTCAAAGGCTTCAGTCACAGCCCCAAACGAACTCGGTGGCATTTGACGTCCCGGGATCAGAGTTATTCGAAGAACTGTTTGTTTGTTTCTGAACTACATTGACGTTTGGCGGTTTCTTCTTAATGAACTGAGGATTTTTCTTTTTATTTCCATATGGAACTGACTGTGGAATTGACTGTGGATTTGACTGTTATTCCCGCAACTTGACTATTAATAACTACGTTTACTTGATGCGGCTTTGTTTCATTTTTTGCAAAAACCTGTGTAAACAAAGGATCAAGAACAGTACACTTAGACATGAGTTTCTTTATCTGTTTATATACGTCCAATTCCGTACTTGCTTGCGTTAACTTTTCATCAAAACACCGCGCTAAAGCTTAAGGCAACATAAGTGTTATGCAAGTTAAATACATTAATCGTAAGAAATCTTTCACAGAGATGTTATCTCTAGTAACCCAAGTGGAATTACCTAAAATATCTTGGTACTCGTTTAGCCTATCGGCAATGAGAGCTGCTCTCTCAATAACATTAAGCCGAGTCATAGTAGCTTGATTAAGGGTATTTTTTAATGTTAAAACTACATCCAAGGCTTCTTCACCGCCATAGACCGCATCTAGCCTAACTTTGAAATGATCCCATGTAACTGCTTCTTAAAACGAAACTCCCCTCAAATACACACTCGCATCTCCTTTAGAAAAGTCTATGAAACTTTTAGCTTCTTGTAATTGTACAAATGGTTCTATAATTTGTGTAGCATTTAAATGGGTGTCAACGGAAGAAATCTACAACTCAACATTCTGAGGTAAGAAGCCGTTGACCCGACCTTGAAAAGGAAGGATAGCTGATCGTGCATTAACTAACGTAACAATGGGAGCCGGGATGGGGTTACTCAGGCCGGGAGTGGGGTTACTTGGGCTGACTGGAGGTGTCATGTTGACTTGTTTTTTATCTCTTTGATTCCTTGCAATCCTATCAAAATCTCTATATGAATACAGACGTCCACTGAGTAAACACATAAATACTATTCAAACAAAGATCATAACATATTCCCCAAACACAATGATACATATATAAATATATTTCCTGAGAACTTCTGAAAGAAAACGAAATTAACACACAGCGAAAAAAAATTCTCGACGAGAATTCGAAGTTGAATACAGTTTCCCTTAATGAAAGGAAAAATGAAGATTAACAAACAAATCACCCCAGCAATAATGGACGATTGACTCGTGATAACTACACTTCACTGTCTAAAACTGAAATGAATAAAGAAATGTACTTAGCTTCGGTTTATATGGGCAAAGGGTGATGTCTTCATTTCCTCTCTCACTGGATATTTTCTTCTTATTGATGTTTGGGTGAATGTTATCGGTCCGATATCTGTTGAATGTAGTGCTTCCTGGATATGATTCTCGATTGTTTAGTAATCATTGAATGTCAGTCCTTGGTTTTCTTAGAATGTTGATCAAAGATCCAGTTCCTCAGTTTGTATAACATTTATTTGTTGGTATTCAATGTTTTAATTTCTTCGGTGGACGTAGATACTTCGTCAAAATTGTAGATTCATTAATGTTGATTCCCATGATACTAAAGTTGATTTATGTTGAACTCTGGTTCTTGGAGATCGTTTTCTGGTTCTTAGAGTTTTATCCCCTGCCACCAATTGTTGGTGTGGTACTGTTATTAACACACATTCGGGTTCCCATCAAATGTCTCTTCAATGTGTTGTAATATTTAGACTTGGTAGGTTACATCTTCAAGTAAGTCTAGGTAAGTTAACTTTAAAACAGTTTATTCCATCAAAACAGTTATTAACATCTCCATCACTGGAGTATAGATGGTTTGGTCGGATGACCATTCCGTAAGACAACTTAATAGGAAATGGCTAAAATATCAATATCACAGATATTGTATAGTCAGTTATTTCAGCATTTAAACACATAATGTAAACTAAACATTAATAGAGGAAGACACCTGCATCCAGCGCGACACAACTCTTTCTCACGGTTTGTATTTGTGTTTATTCTTCATAAAAATGTTACATTGCTGAGGTTTGGAATTTGTATCCTAGTTATGACATGTCTATGTCATTTCTCACACTCGCTCCTACTTCCATATTGACCTTTTAGGTCATGTATTTGAACATGTTATTTTACATATATTACATTAGCTGGGTCAGGTACCTTCAATTTATTGAATATTAAACAATACGTTAAAAATATGTTTACTAGGAGTATGACTGGATATATATATATATATATATATATATATATATATATATATATATATATATATATATATATATATATATATATATATATATATATATATATATATATATATATATATATATATATATATAACTTTAGCCATAAGCAAATGATTAAGGATGAATATTCAAATAGGCACATTAAAAAAATGCCAACTTAACAGACATTGTCAAAACAGAGAAAAAAATGCATGATAAATACAGATCATATGTATGGTACATTGCTAGCAAACGATGGTACCCCCAAAAAAATAATACTGATATATATATGATTCGGTATCTTGTTAAAGAATAGTTGTTACCTTTGTCAAAAATATAGATTATTATAATAAAGTAACTAATAAAAAATATTTGTTACTTTGGTGAATATATAATTTTAGAGCACAAACACGAATTCCTGGTACGTGCACGTACCCCAGTTTCGTATATATATATATATATATATATATATATATATATATATATATATATATATATATATATATATATATATATATATATATATATATATATATATATATATATATATATATATATATATATATATATATATATATATATATATATATATATATATATAAATTTCTACCTCATACTTGGGATCGAACGCTACCCTCTTCTAATGAAAGGCCAGGTCGAAACCAACCATGCCACGAGACGCCATAAAAGGAAATCGGAACCTGACGCTAACTAGCTGTCCAAGGATTTACCTGGCGAGACATCAGTCTCTTACCAGCGAGTTTTACCCGATTTCCCCGGCCCACCACGTGACACAATTGGTAGTAATTCATTCAAATTACCCCTAATTAATCGATATGGATAAATATCAACACAACATCGTGTTCAAATAGAAATAAATTTCTACCTCATACTGGTGATCGAACGCTAGCCCCTTCTAATGAAAGGCCAGGTCAAAACCAACCATGCCACGAGATGCCATAAAAGGAAATCGGAACCTGACTCTAACTAGCTGTCCGAGGATTTACCTGACGAGAAGTCAGTCTCTTACCAGCGAGTTTTATCCGATTTCCCTGTCCCACCACGCGACACAATTTGTAGTAATTCACTCAAATTACCCGTAATGAATCGATATGGATAAATATCAACACAACATCGTGTTAAAATAGAAATAAATTTCTACCTCATACTTGGGATCGAACGCTAGCCCCTTCTAATGAAAGGCCCGGACGAAACCAACCATGTCACGAGAGCTCATAAAAGGAAATAAGATCCTGACGCTAACTAGCTGTCCGAGGATTTACCTGGCGAGACATCATTCTCTTACCAGCGAGTTTTATCCGATTTCCCTGTCCCACCACGCGACACAATTTGTAGTAATTCACTCAAATTACCCATAATGAATCGATATGGATAAATATCAACACAACATCGTGTTCAAATAGAAATAAATTTCTACCTCATACTTGGGATCGAACGCTAGCCCCTTCTAATGAAAGGCCAGGTCGAAACCAACCATGCCACGAGACGCCATAAAAGGAAATCGGAACCTGACGCTAACTAGCTGTCCGAGGATTTACCTGACGAGAAGTCAGTCTCTTACCAGCGAGTTTTACCCGATTTGTCCGGCCCACCATGTGACACAATTGGTAGTAATTCATTCAAATTACCTCGGACAGCTAGTTAGTGTCAGGTTCCAATTTCCTTTTATGGCCTCTCGTGGCATGGTTGGTTTCGACCTGGCCTTTCATTAGAAGGGAATAGCGTTCGATTCCAAGTATGAGGTAGAAATTTATTTCTATTTGAACAAGATGTTGTGTTGATATTTATCCATATTTAAATGTTAATGTAGTTCAGAAACAAACAAACAGTTCTTTGAATAACTCTGATCCTGGGAAGTCTACACAGAACTCGCAAGGTCAGACTAATTTTCAGAATGTGCAGAGCAAAGCAAATACCACATAATTAACTCCACTGGGGAAGAGAGTGATGTTGGGTCAAGGTCATTCATATCAACATCAGTAGTATTGAATAATCCATTTAATGTTTTATCAGATCATTGTGAGGCAATAGATTTTTCTATGAAACACACGGCCAAATTAAATAAATCAGTGCGTGCTCCCGTAGATTTGCAACGAATTCATACAATAATAAGCCAAAATGAGTTACGACTAACATTTTATGCTGTAAATTTAGAACACATCATTTACATTATTTTTTTACTATGGTAGTCCACGTATTATCATGGATTTGATGACACATCATTTGTTGTTTTCAAACTTCCCTATAGAAAAGCCTGGGGTAAGGCTCTCGGGTATAGGAAATAATTAATTAAATGTAATAAGCGTAACTCATGTTCAGTACAAGGTCGGTAAGTGCATGTTTGCCGATACATTTGTTCTTGTACAAAACATTGTTATGAGTCCAGCTGTAATTATAGGATACCCATCTATGGGCAATCAAAACATTATCTAAGCCACTGCCAAGCACGGCGTGTATATCAAAGGAAAATTCTATAAGTCTTCTAATACCTTAAATCAGTTTTGGATAAAAAGGAGACGACAAATAAAACAGTGACGTACGTTGAAGAACCAATAATTTGTCTCACTAACAAAGAAATAATATAAGCGATCCAACAGAATTCTCGTTCACCCGTAATATCATCTTGCACGCAATCTATCGAGCCGAACGTAGCTTCGAATTTAATAGTGCAAATAAAAAAAACGTTACCAGGATCTGAAATATTAATCCTTTCTGGCACTTTGAAAACTAACGGATTGTCCATCACACAAGCTATTTTTACAGTCTGCTCACATCAATAATGTAATATTGAAGTCTGTAATCATTTAAATACCACTTTAGTAATTCACAAAAATCAGCATATCTTGGATGTAGAAGTATATAAACATCGTATTCCTACCGTCGCTGAAGTTAATCATGCTCAATCAGTTGCGCATGAATCCCTTTTGCAATCTATTGAAAATAAAATCAATAAAGATATTCAAGAAGAAGAAATTCAGCAGAAATTTTTTGGACTTTTAACTGAATATCATGATGATTTTTCCACAACGGATGGATCCTTAGGAAAAACAGATGTGATCAAGCATCAAATAAGGTTGAAGGACATGCAGAAAATTATCTATGTACCCTCGTACAGACTCCCTATGAAATTCTAGAAAGAAATAAATGATGAAGTAGGTAAAATGATAGAAAAAGTAGTCATTAGGAAATCGAAGGGCCCTTATTATTTTCTATTAATAGTTGTACCGAAAAAAGATCGAACATGGCGTATATGCATAGATTTTCGTCGCCTAAATGAGGAGACGATCCTAGATCGATACCCAGTAACATGCATTGACGATATTTTATCTTTGTTAGGTCAGAATAAATATTTTACCAGTTTAGACTTACTTAAAGGCTTTTACCAGATATCATTAGAAGAAAATAGTATCCCATACACAGCCTTCAGCACAGCCAGGGGACATTATGAATTTTTACGTATGCCCTTTGGTTTACGTTGGGCTCCCATAACATTTACAAGAATGATTAACATAGTGTTTGGAGACCTTCTAGGGGATATATTGTATGCCTATATGGACGACCTTGTAATCTTTTCCAATACCTTAGAAGAACATCTATGTAAACTAAAACTAGTACTACAGAGACTAAGAGAACATAACTTGAGGGTAAAGATTAGTAAGTGTGAATTTTTCTAAACAGAATTGGTCTATTTGGGTTTTACGGTGTCTGGCCCAGGTCTTAAAGTAGTCCACGATAAGGTGTCAGTTATCCGTAACTTTCCGATACCTACTAATGTCAAGGGAACTCAGCAATTTCTGGAGTGTAGTGGATATTACAGGCGTTTTATATGCAATTATTCAATAATACCCGCTCCCCCAACTGATGTTACGAAGTAGGGCGCAGATTTCATATGGTCTGAGCAGCATCACAGGCGTTTAATACCTTGAAAGATGAACTGTTTAGTTCTCCTATCTTAAAATTTCCTGACTTCAGTAAGGAATTCTTCATTGCAACAGACGTCTCAGACTTAGGAGTAGGTGGGTTATTGCTTCAGCAATATGAAAAACAATTTTTCCCGATAGCTTTTCATTCTCGAAAACTGAGAACTTCCGAAAGTAAGTATGCAGTAATAGACAAGGAAGAGCTAGCTATTGTTAATTCACTAGTGCATTTTAAGTTCATAATATACGGTTATCCCATTAAGGTTCTTACTGATCATAAACCCCTAACCGACTTCTTGAAAGGCTTTAGTCACGGCCCCAAACGAACTCGGTGGCATTTGACGTCCCGGGATCAGAGTTATTCGAAGAATTATTTGTTTGTATCTGAACTACATTGACGTTTGGTTGTTTCTTCTTATTGAACTGAGGAATTTTCTTTTTATTTCCATATGGAACTGACTGTGGAATTGACTGTGGATTTGAATGTGTATTTCTAGGATTCTGATGTGTCTTACGCGAGTAGCACAGAATATATGAGTGAGTAGAAGTATTGTGTAAAGAACAAAATCTCGTTCTGCAGTCTGCAATCAAGTGACCTTTACAATTGCAATTATAACACGTCATTCCTGCAGCTTGACTATTATTAACTATGTTTACTTGTTGCGGCTTTGTTTCATTTTTTGCAAAAACCTGTGTAATCAAGGGATCAAGATTAGTACACTTAGACATGTGTTTCTTTATCTGTTTATATACGTCCAATTCCGTACTTACTGGCGTTAACTTTTTATCAAAACACCGCACTAAAGCTTCAGGCAACATAAGTGTCATGTAAGTTAAATACATTAATCGTAAGAAATCTTTCACGGAGATGTTATATCTAGTAACCCAAGTGGAATTACCTAAAATATCTTGGTACTTGTTTAGCCTATCGGCAATGAGAGCTGCTCTCTCAATAACATTAAGCCGAGTCATAGTCGTTTGATTAAGTGTATTTCTTAATGTTCAAACTACATCCAAGGCTTCCTCACCGCCATAGACCGCACGTTGCCTAACTTTGAAATGATCCCATGTAACTGCTTCTTAAAACGAAACTCCCCTCAAATACGCACTCGCATCTCCTTTAGAATAGTCTATGAAACTTTTAGCTTCTTGTAATTGTACAAATGGTTCTATAATTTGTTTAGCATTTAAATGGGCGTCAACGGAAGAAATCCACGACTCAACATTCAGAGGTAAGAAGTCGTTGACCCGACCTTGAAAAGGAAGGATAGCTGATCGTGCATTAACTAACGTAACAATGGGAGCCGGGATGGGGTTACTCTGGCCGGGAGTGGGGTTATTTGGGCTGACTGGAGGTATCATGTTGACTTCAACTTGTTTTTTATCTCTTCGATTCCTTGCAATCCTATCAAAATCTCTATATGAATACTGACGTCCACTGCGTAAACACATAAATACTATTCAAACAAAGATCATAACATAACCCCCAACACAATGATACAAATATAAATATATTTCCTGAGAACTTCTGAAAGAAAACGAAATTAGCACAGAGAGAAAAAAAATTTTCGACGAGAATTCGAAGTTGAATACAGTTTCCTTTAATGAAAGGAAAAATGAAGATTAACAAACAACTCACCCCAGCAATAATGGACGATTAACTCGTGATAACTACACTTCACTGTCTAAAACTGAAATGAATAAAGAAATGTACTTAGCTTTGGTTTATATGAGCGAAGGGTTATGTCTTCATTTCCTCTATCTCTCACTGGATTGTTTCTTCTTATTGATGTTTGGGTGAATGTTTTCGGTCCGATATCCGTTGAATGTAGTGCTTCCTGGATATGATTCTCGAATGTTTAGTCATCGTTGAATGTCAGTCCTTGGTTTTCTTAGAATGT
>NC_090733.1:13008268-13018268 GCF_036898095.1 Palaemon carinicauda | reverse complement strand
TTGGTTAACCTGTCACTTATCAAATGAAGGAGGATTCACTCTGGAAATGTTTTAAGTATTAACCAACCACTTATCCAAATGAGAAGAATTCACTCTGGAAAAGTTTTAAGTATTACCCTTTCATTCTTTAGAAGGAAGAGAATTCACTTTGGAAATGTTTTAACTATTACCCTTCCACTCATGAAAATGAAGAGGATTCACTTTGTAAAAGTTTAAAGTGTTAACCTTCCCCTTATCAAAAGGATGAGGATTCAATCGGAAAAAGTTTCAAGTGTTAACCTTCAACTCATCAAAAGGCTTAGGATTCACTATGAAAAATTATTAGGTTTCAATATACCACTTATTAAAGTGAGGAGAATTCATTCTGGAAATTTTTTAAAGTATTAACCTTATAGTTATCAAAAGAATGAGTATTTACCATGGAAAAGTTTTAGGTAACAGCCTATCACTCCTCAAAACGAAGAAGATACACTAGGCAAAAGTTTTAAGTATTAACATGCCACTTATGAAATGGTGGAGGTTTCACCATATAAAAGTTTCAAGTATTAACATACCACATACAAAAAAATTGAGGATTCACTCGAAAAAAAATTTATGCATTAGGCTTTCACTTATCAAAAGGAAGAGTATTCAGTCTGGAAAGCCTTTAAGTATCAACTTTCACTTATGAAAAGGAAGAGGACTCACAATGGAACTGTTTCAAGTATTTACCATCTCCTTATCAAAAGGAAGAGGATTTACTTTGGAAAAGGTTTAGTTATTATCCTTCAACTTCAAGAAATGAGTATCTCTGGAAATGTGTTAAGTATCAACATCGTACTTCGGAATAGGAGTATTTCCTCTGAAGAAGGATTCCCAATGTAACATATTTTGTATGTCCCACCACTGCCCATAGGTAGGATTCTCTATGGAAATGTGCCAAGCATTAACCTCCCGCTTCTCAATAAAAAAAGAAATCACCCTGAAAAAGTTATGAGTATTAAGCTTACACTTATCAAAAGAAAAATCGATTCACTATGGAAACTTTTCAGTATTAACCTACCACTTATCAAAAGGAAAGAGATTAATTCTAGAAAAGTTTGACGTATTAACCTGTCACTTATCAAAAGGAGGAAGATTCACTCTGGAAATGTTATAAGTATGAACCTTCCACTCACAAAAAGGAGAAGGGTTCACTCGCTTCAGAGAAGATTTAGGTATTAGCCAACACTTTATCAATAGGAGGAGTCACTCTATAAAACGTTTAAGCCTTAACCTTTCACTTATAAAAAGGAAGAGGATTCACTTCCTAAGTTTTTAACAGCTACACTTCCACTTATCAAAAGAAGGAGGATTCACTTTGAAAAAAAGTTTTAAGTATTAACCTACCGCTTATCAAAAGGAGGATTAACTCGGAAAAAGTTTTAAATGTTAACCTTCCAGTTATCCAAAAAAAGGAGAATTCAAAATGGAAAAGTTTTAAGTATTAACCTTCCACTTATGAAAAGGAGGAGGACTCATTCGGGAAAATGTTTTAAGTATTAACCTTCCACTTATCAAAAGGAAGAGGATTTACTATGGGAAATTTTCAAGTATTAACCTTCCACTTATCAAAAGAAGGAGGCTTTACGTGGGAAGAGTTTTCAGTATTAACCTCACACTTATCAAAAGGAAGTGGATTCACTCTGGAAATGTTTCAAGTATCAACTTATCAGTTATCAAAAAAAGGAGGATTAAGTAGGAAAAAGTTTCAAGTATTAGCCTTCCTCTTATCAAAAGAAGGAGGATTCACTATATAAAGGTTTCAAGTATCAAACCTACAACACATCAAAAGTAGGAGAATTCACTCGAAAAAAGAAAATATACATTAACCTTCCACTTATCAAAAGAAGAGCATTCACTCTGGAAAAATGTTAAGTATTAATCTTTCACTTATAAAAATGAGGAGGATTGACTAGGGAAAATCTTTTTAAATATTAACCTGCCAATTATCAAACGGAGGAGGATTGTCTATTGAAAATGTTCAGTATTAACAGACCCATTCCCGTAAGGAATTCTCTCTAGACAAGTGTTACCTTCCCACTTCCAAAAAGATAGATTACATGTGAAAAAAATCAAGTATTAACCTTCCAGTTATCAAAAGGTGGAGGATTCCCTCTGGAAAATATTTATCATTATTATATTACTTCACAAGCGGAAATCACTCTCGAAAAGTGCCAAGCATTAACATCCCACTTCTATGGAGAAGGATTCCATCTGGAAGAGTGCTTATTATTAATCCCCCACTTTTCGACACGGGAAACATTGTCGTTGAAAAAAGTTTAGTATCAACATTCACTTCCCAAAAGAAGAATTATTCACCTTAAATTTTTCAAAAAGATTTCATTTAGAAAATTCCAAGCATTAACCTCCCCCTTCACAATAGAACAAAGATCCCTATGGTAAATCTTTAATATTAACCTTCCACTTTCCCTATGGAATATGTTAAGCACCAAGCTTCCAATTCTCAAAAAGATGATTCCCTTTGTAAACGGGTTAAGTATTAACGTTTCACATCTCAAAAGGAGGGATTCCCTGTGGATAATTTGTTAAGCAATAAACTTTTATTCTGAAAAAAAAGCATTTTTCAAGAAAGATGTTTGGTATTTCCCTCCCGCTTCAAAGAAGGAGAAGGATTCCCTTTGGAAAATGTTTAGTAGTAACATTCCACTTTCCAAAAGTAGAAAGATTGTCTCTGGAAATGCGCCAAGTATTAACCTCGAGTTACTCAAAAGGGAGAGGTTTCAGTCTGAAAAAGTATGACGTATTAATCTCGCATTCCCCAAGGGGAGGAAGATTCCACCTGGAAAGTGTTTTTTATTAACCCCCCTCTTCCAAAAAGAAGAAGTATTACTTTTGGAAATATACCAAGCATTAACACATCACTTCTCAGTAAAAAAAAAAAAAAAAAAAAAAAAAAAAAAAAAAAAAAAAAAAAAAAAAAAAAAAAAAAAATTCATTCCGGAGAATCTTTATTATTAATCTTATACTTTTCCAAAGGAAGGTGGTGATCTACAAAGGAAAATGTTTAACGTTTCACTTCTCAAAAGGAGGACGATTCCCTTTAAAAATATTTATCATTAACCTTACACTTCAAAAAGGTAGAGGAATGTTCCTGTGAAATGTTTAGTATCAACCATCTACATCTTAAAAGAGTGAGGATTCTCTTTGGAAAAGTTTAACATCAAGCTTCTCTTCTTCAAAAGAG
Source organism: Palaemon carinicauda (assembly GCF_036898095.1). Lineage (NCBI taxonomy): Eukaryota > Metazoa > Arthropoda > Malacostraca > Decapoda > Palaemonidae > Palaemon > Palaemon carinicauda. The sequence goes on along the minus strand of NC_090733.1, from coordinate 13,015,042 downwards.
GAAGGATTTACATGAAAAAGTATCAAGTATCAGCCTTCCTCTTCAAAAAAGAAGAAGGAGTACCTCTGAAAAAAATATTAGCTATTAACCTTTCACTTCCAAAAAAAAAAAAAAAAAAAAAAGAGTTATTCCTTTTGAAAAAGTGTTGAGTGTTAATGTTCCACTCATCAAAATGAGGAGAATTCCTTAATGAAAATTTTATGTATCAATTTTCCCCTTTTCAAAAAGAGCAGGATTCCTTATGGAAAATATAAAATATCAATCTTCTACTCTTCAAAAGAAGAAGGGTTACCTCTAAAAAAATATTAAGTATCAATCTTCTAATATTCAAAAGATGGAAAACCCTATTCGGAAAATTTTCAGTGTATACCTTCCATTTCTCAAAAGAATCTCAAAAGAACAAGGGCCTCCATGGAAAAGTGTTAAATAATAACCACCCTCTAGTTGAAAGAGGAGAATTCTTTCTAGAAAAGGTTAAGTATTAACCTTTCCTCTCTAAAATGCCGAAGGATTATCACTTGAAAACTTTAAGAATTAACCTTCTTATCAAAAGGATTTATCAGGTAATTGAAAGAAATAAAAAACTTTGTGATAAAAGTTCTTCTCTATTAATCAAAGAGTTCTAATATGTTTTCAGGAACTCAAGAATCTTTTCTTCCAGTCGAGATAACAAAGGTTATTCTAAAGAAAATTTATCTAACAGTGATAATTAATGTTACCATGAGAATCTCGAATTTATGCCCATTATTCAAAACAAATGACAACAGGGGTACGTCATCCACCTGTTCCAGTTCTTCTACCAGGAGGTTATGTTCAGTCTCCTCTGAGACAGCCGACATGTTGTCCTCTAGTTGGATGCCCGATACAACAGATTCTATCAGAATCTGGACGAGGGGAATCTCATGTTGAGCCTGGGGAACGATTGCATCCGAAGATGCCCTAGGGAACAGACAGTCCCCCATCCTCTCATTAGGAAGATTTGGGCAAGAGGTGTTCTTCGGAAAACCCCTGACCCATTTTCGCAGCGTCTCTCTTGCTGCATCCCTTGATTCTGTGGGTCCCAATACTTAAGAGATCCCTTCGTGATTGCACAGCGAGCATGGGCCTTGCACATGTCATGGCCGCAGAAGTTCCTACTGCGGACCCTGCAGAAGTTGTTCCCGCACTCGGGATGCTCCTCCTGTAAAGAAAGAAAAGCATATAAGTATTCGGTGAAATTCTCAGATTTCATCATACATATTTTAAATATTATTTAGCTTAGGATAGGGTAAGCTAGAAAAAGGAAAAGACACCTACTTGTGTCTCCTATCCAGCCCATTGCTATGACCTCCTTCAATATTGAATACTAAATTCTTAACGAATTTATGGGAAGATATCCTTAAATATAAAGTGTCTTCTTAACACTGTCTTCTAGATTCAATATAGGGGGTTTGGTAATTGTTATTAACCATTAAAAAGCAGAGAGAATCACTCTCTTAAATGTGATGGTCTCACTATACGCTGCCCATGAAGCACCTTGTAGGTTGGAAAAAAAAATAATATAGGCTACAGCACTGACTGCCGGCGGCATGCCGCCAATACTGCCATGCCTGCCAGCATATGCCGGCATGTTCTGGGCTTCTGAAAGTAAGCAGTGCCTTCAGGATGATGGGTGGCATGTCGCCGGCAGGTGCTCTGCCACCGGCAGCGAAAGGATCCCTCTATCAAGTAGGACCCTCCGGCACCCGGCGGCTAAATGTCTAGACTTTGGGTGGCCGTCCGCAGGCAGACAACATAGTTTCCAGCGGCCAGTCAGAGTATGCCTATTGCCGTTGGGTCGTCGATCAGCGGCGCCCATGGCAAGTGGCGGCAGAGCTAACTGCCGGCAGACAGGCATCCAACATGGCTGCCGGCAGCTACGAGCTGCCGGCAATCGGCCCACGATGAGGAAAGGCAAAGGAAAAGAAAGGTTGGAGGAAGGCAAAGGCTCAACCTTGCCGGCCTACATCCGGAATGAGGGTTCAAATGGAAGGGGGAATTATGTTCGGGCTTCCATCCAACCATATCCCATCCATATTGGTAGCATGGATATGGAAGGCAGTCCAAGGGAGGACTGAAGAACACTCTAAGAAGGATGAGGGTTCCTGCCGGCAACTGGCTCAGCCGGCGGCAGGCAGGGAACCTCAGGCCAATTCTTCAGACTACTCATAGGGTCGATTGTAGAATGACAGCCAGGGTGTGTGATGGCTATGCCAACACAAAAGGGACAGCAGGGGAGGGGCAAGGGTCCTATAGGTGAGGTAATACCCAAAGGCACTACCGACCTGAGCGACTCTGATCCCATAGTAGACGACCTTATAGTTGGGGAATTGAATTCCCTCAGTTGGGGGAGTCTAAGCGAGAAGGCGGCACACAGGATGCAATCTCAAAAGGGAACAGAATCTCGTACCAGAGATCTTAGGCAGTGGAAGAAATCAATTCTTCGGCCTAAGATCTACCAGCACAGGACTGTCTGCTAGGCCATGGGAGGAGGAATTGTCATATAAGACCTCCAGGGTATGGACTAGGGGGGTTTAGGCTCCTGTAAAGGCAACCTAACCTGACTTGGGAAAACATTTCACCAGGACGGGCGGTTGCCAAACACAGACATTCTACTCTGATATCTCGTTCTAAGCTCAAAACCGACTCAGTGGTTAAGAGAAAGAAACGGAACACCCCAGTAAAGATTACCAGAACTCAGTTCAAGGCAAAGCTAACCGAGGATAGCCTAGGCTAGTCAGAGGGAAGAGGAATTGCTCCTAAATCCCACCAGGAGATTGATATCGGCTTAAAAGGTATATGAGGTGTCAGTCTCCCCTTAAAAGACAATACAAGAGCAATTTGGGACATGTATGAAAGTATACTAAAGCCCCTAGGCTAGTACCCTAGGTGCAGTGAGAATCGTTCACCGAAACTCTCTCGTATACTACCTTGGAAGAGGATAATTTTATGCAGTAATATCTTAAATGTATATAATATTGCCTGAGCTTCAATAAAACATTACCAGGAAGGTTATATCAAGCATTAAGTGTGTAGGTGCCTAGGCTAGGAGGCCTAGCACTCGTGAGGCTCGGACATAATTAGCCAAATCCACGACAGCAAGGGCATAATATAAAAATCCCTAGCTAAATTGCTAAATAGCTAAAGGTAAAAAGCAAGCAATGCCGGGAAAGTCGTTCTGGGTAACTAAATGTACAATAAAGAACGACCGCGTCCATGACGCCAACCGGCTGGCAACAGCTCTTGTTACGTTAATTACGATCTCAATCGAAGAGTAAGACTGGCAAGAGTTTACATTTACACAATTCGAAAATATTACTTAACTTTCCAAAAGCAGATGAGGCTGGTGAAGACATCATAGCAACGAAATAAGTCAAAAATAGCGAGAGATAACACGGGATAAACACCGGTCAGCAAAGATACAAGGGAAAGAATGGCTAGATGGCGCCAAGCGGTGGCGGGGTGGTGCCTCTTTACAGTACAGTAAGAGCGTTGCCTTAATAACGGCTCTCCTATATTCTTGCCACTTTCCCATCGAAACGAAAACGCTATTAGGGGTGTAGATAGCTATGCGACGTGTCAAGAATACGTCCTCTGATATTATGCGATATCCCTTTTAAAAAAATCTTTAAGGGATATTCTCTCCAGGAGTTAGGATTCTGGATACCTTTGGTAAATTCTCTGGGATATATCCCTGTAGTTAAATATAACCTAGGAAGCTACTAACGAAAGAACTTCCATCAGGACGACATGGCCTGAGTCCAAAATATATTTTGACAGCACTGGGAAAAATATTTATTTTTATTTATCAGGATTTGATGAAATAAAATTATTGCAGGAACAAATCTTCAAAATATTTATCATGAAGGAATAAATACTTTTAAAACCTTGATGAAACCACACGTGAACCCTAAAACAAATCTAAGCAGGTGTGTGCAATAATGTGATATTTTTAATTCTATGCTTTTGACGTCAACGGCAACGTTAATAAATTCGTAATATATATTGCTTTTCTTAGCTTTATGATGCAAGTTCTTGTGCATTTATTTTCGCTCGTTTAAATACTGAAGAACAAAAAGGATATTTAAACTAAGTATAGATAAGAAAATAAATTTCAATTATTCAAAAACTTTGCTTAAACAATGTTCTCTCTCTCTCTCTCTCTCTCTCTCTCTCTCTCTCTCTCTCTCTCTCTCTCTCTCTCTCTCTCTCTCTCTGGCTACTTTTTTTATACAAAAGTATTGTAAAGTTCTTATATACGTAAAAAGCTTCATAAAATGGGACGCAAGTAACAGAATCTTTACTAATAGTATAGAAGGGCAGACCTTTACCTTATCATATTAAGAATATATATAAAAAAAACTTGATAAACAACAGAGAGAGAGAGAGAGAGAGAGAGAGAGAGAGAGAGAGAGAGAGAGAGAGAGAGAGAGAGAGAGAGAGAGAGAGAGAGAGATGTCAGCTTAGCTCTACTTGAAATTATTACTTGAAACTACTCAATCTCAGTCATGAGTTCCTTTTACCCAATATCTATTGTTTTTTATGGTAATCCTAAATTATAATAATTTGAAAGAATTTCTAACAATGTTACCAAAGACTACAAAACTGGATTATTTCGAAAAAAAATTTATTCGAAACCAATTATTATTGTTATTATTATTATTATTATTATTATTATTATTATTATTATTATTATTATTATTATTATTATTATTATTATTATTAGCAAAGGTTATAATTTTTATCATTGTTAGTATTATAACTATTATCATAACTATCATTATTATCTTTGTTATGATTTTTATCATTATTTTTGTTAGTTTTAATATTATTATTATCATTATTATTATTATTATTATCATTATTATTATTATTATTATTATTATTATTATTATTATTATTATTATTATTATTATTATCTTTGTTAAAATTATTATTATTATTATTATTATTATTTTTATTATTATAATTATTATTAGGTAATCGATAACCCTGAGTGAAAAAGCAGGATACTTTAAGCACAAGGGCTCTAACAGGGAAAAATAGTCTAATGAGGAAGGCAAACAAGGAAATGAAATAATATTAGAAGTAATGAATAGTTAATATAAAATATCTTTCCGTTAATAAAACCCATGAAATAGATCTGTCCTTTACAAACTATTCTGAGAATTATGTCACCCTGCTCAACATGAAAAAATATTCGCTGCAAGTTTGAACTTCTGAAGTTCCAATGATTCAACAGCCACATTAGCAAGATTATTCTGCAATCTATCGCATTTGGAATAAAACTTTTAGAATACGGTTTAGTAATGAGTCTCATGATGGCTACGGCATGACTGTTAGAATTAACTGTTTAACTAGTATTCCGCATAGCATGGTAGTATTTGGGAAGATCTAAATGCAAAGAATAGTTAGAATAAGGAAAAATCTCATACAACATACATAAAGAACAAACTGAACGACAATGCCAGAGATTAACGTCTAGATCAGGCGTAAAGAAATTAAGATGAGGTTTAGCAGTTACAGACTAGACAAGACGACACTATACGAAACAAGGTGGAATGAAGGAAATAAAACACGACGATCACAACGACCACAACGACGACGACAACGATGACGATAACGCTGATGACGATGACGCCGCCGCCGCCGCCGCCGCCGCCGACGCCAACGACGACGACGACGACTTCTTTATAATAGATTGATTACCGAAAATCTTGAAAGACTCACTCAATATGCCAAACTTTTTTTTATGCAATTGAAGACAGAAACTAAATGCGATTCTCAAACGTAAATTTGCTTTCAATAATCTCACCTACAGTAAACATTAAACGAGTAAGAGAAACATTACCGGTGCTGAATTATGGATGTTGCATAGCCACTTTCCCCCAACTACTTACAATCATACTGAGTTTTGATAGGTCTCGTCTTCTTTCCCCATAATTTGCACTATACACTAATTTTAGCTTTGATATCTATTCAAGCATTAAACAACTCTAAGATCTACATTCAGGATATGGAATTGATACTAAGAGTAGCATCTTCTGCATATGCAACGATTTTTTTTTCGAGGCAAAAACCATATAATACTATATGTATATGGTATGATAAGTAATGGGTCAAGAACAGTAACATGAGAAACAATAGATATCGCATTCCTATGTTGATTATGTTACCTATGAACAATAACCCTTAAATATTTAATAATAATGCCAAGAAGAGACCCACTTACTCCAAACTGCTTTTGTTTGAAAAGATAGGTCTCACGATTAACATAGTCAAAGGCATCACTAAAAGGAAGGCCAATCATACGAAATGCCTGACCACGAGGGATTTATGTGCATACTTGCTTTGAGTCTTGAAGTTTGTAAGAAAGGCACCACATGTTCAAAGCCTTTGCGAAAACTCAGGGAACAGATGCTTACCTACAGTTTAGTTATTTAGACGTTTTCCAAATGAAGTTAAAAAAAAATTGGGATATAGGAGTTATGGAAATTGATCGGTAATCAGCAGTCCTAGAGGTACCGCAATCACAGTTACCTAATATAATAGCATCACCAATTCTCCATCAATGTGCTAAAAGACCCTCTTCTTGCTAATTTTAAAATAACAGACAACTTAGGAGCTAAGTAATCACCAATATATATCTTGAATGGGGAGTATTTCACTATCATCGTATTAAAATCATACCATCAATTTACTTATTTCCTTAGTTAAATAGGATCCATTAAGAACAACGGTTTCTACTATTCAAGT
>NC_090733.1:12998268-13003268 GCF_036898095.1 Palaemon carinicauda | reverse complement strand
TGAATTGGAAATGTAATATGTCAACCTGTGGTTAAAAGCTTAAAATGTTTAAACAATGTTTTCAATGTTTCACTTCATTGTGCAATTGACTGCATCTTCTGCAGTCAAGAAATCAATTATATTATATAAAGTTTTTAGCTGTAAATATGTTTATATTTTGCAGAACTCCTTAGACCTGGATTAGTCCTTGGACTTGGATTAGTCCTTGGACCTGGATTAGTCCTTGGACCTGGATTAGTCCTTGGACCTGGATTAGTCCTTGGACCTGGATTAGTCCTTGGACCTGGATTAGTCCTTAGACCTGGATCAGTCTTCTGCATACTTGGTCCTAAACCTTAGACTCTTGATCATTGGATCTTGAAATATTTCATCTTGACACAAGTGATTCTTCGTCAGACTATAATCAAGTGCAGTACTTTTCCTGATCCTGATTATCGTGCTAGATGTTCAATATATCTATATATTATTATGATTCCTGGTGTTAAACATGAAGTTTGTTAATTTTGTTTGTTTCAGTCTGTAAATTTATTTCAAGTTAATAGAATTTTTCATGTTATACCTTTATATCAAAATATTAAACAAGGTAACTTAAAAGTGAACAATCAAATATGTTTTTAAAAGAACCAGAGTTCATGGCATATAAAATCTAAAGACCATAACTCGACAATTGGCGCAGTGAGTAGGATAAACTGTTCATGAATGTAATGTTTTCTGTTTTCTGTTTTGTTAAGTAGGTACCAGGACTTGATAAGAGAAGTGTCGGACTTGGACCCCAGGTATTTGTTGGTTTCTAATGGAGTCTTGTTTCTTCCCTTTTGATTCTATGGAAGTAAGGTAAGACCTTGAAATTGTTAAAAAGGAGTTTGTTATGGAAAATTTGTGGCTGGTGGTATGTCGCTGTCCTGTTTGTGACTTAAAATATTTATTTGTTTTGCAATGCGTTTTGTTTAGAGCGTTAATTAAGAGGTTATGTATCTTGATTATATGCTTGCAATAACTTTTGCATTAGTATTATTATAATTGCATTAATTAGAGGTTGAGTATCAGATTAAATGCTTAATTTTTGTGTACGTTCTTAAACTTATATAAAGTTGTTTGCGCAAGTTGTTTACAGCAATACATTATGAATTAGTTTTGAGATTCGGTGTTTGCTAACAATGTAACTGCGTTAGTCTTATAATGGGCTTGTTTAAGTGACTAGTTCTTAGTTGTCTGTTAAATAATTTATGCGTGGGTCAAAGTTAAACTTCGCCTTTATTAGGTAGTGGTTGAATTTTCCAATGTTTGATTACTCGCGTAGTGTAATTTTCTAATCGTCGTTCACTTGTTTTCTAGGGAATACAACTTGGACGTATGTTTATTTATCGTGTGTAAATTTTTAATTTTCATTATGGATGTTAAACCATTAATTGACAGTGCAATTAAACAAGGCCTTACTGGTACTCAAATTGATGAATTTGTACATAGACAGTTGAAGCTTCAGATAGAATATGACGAGATCCGAAAGAAAGCAGACGAAGAAAGAGAAGAAAGAGTCGCAAAGCGTGAGTTAGATAAACTAGAGAGAGAGAGAAAGAAAGCAGACGAGGAGAGAAAACATGAATTAGAGTTACTTAAATTGAAATCTAGTCCTGATTACACTACAGATCCTAATCCCATTGTTGATCCCTTAAGGTCTTCTTTGCCTAAAATTCCACCATTTGACGAGACCGTAGACGAAATAGACTTGTACATAGATCGCTTTGAGAGATTAGCGAAATTTTACAAATGGAAAGATGATTATTCAATGTTATTGGAAACTCTATTGCGTGGTAGAGCTTTGAAAATTTATTGTAGCTTGTCTAGCGATATTGTCAATAACTTTGTTTCACTTAAGAAAGCTCTGCTTAAAGCTTTTCACATAAATTCCAATGTATATCGAAGGAAGTTTAGATATTCTATTATTGATACTGACGAAAGTTTTGTACAGTTCAATTGTAAATTGGGACAATATTTTGATAAGTGGTTGGAACTTGCAAATGTAGAGAAAAATTATGAATCTGTTAGAGATTTTATGATTTTTGATCAAATGTTGTCTAGTTGTTCTCATGATCTTCGTTCATTTTTGCTAGAACAGTCACTTCAGAATTCATGTCAACTTGCTGAGAGTGCAGATAGATATCTAGTTGCTCATGGTATGAAGAAATGCCGTAAGAGTAATAAGATTCCCTCTAAACCTCATGCTAAACCTCTTGCTGATAATATTACAAAGTCTCCTAAAGTTTCGAATTCGGTAACTAAATCTGATTCTAATGTTAAATGTCATCATTGTGGTGAAGTTGGTCATATTCGTCCTAATTGCCCTGTGTACAAATTAAATAAGAAATCTGATAAAGTAGTGCCGAAAATAGGCGTAGTACTTGGCCGTGAAGAAAAATTGCATAATTGTGTAACTGATACCGATGGAAAGATTTTTGACCAGACAGTTGAGAGAGTTTTTTAAACTGGGTGCAATACCGTGGTTGTTAGAGATACATTAGTACCTTTAAATTACCCTCGAGGCAGAAAAGTGAAAGTTTATGACTATCTTGGTAGACCTTTGTACCTAAATACAGTGCATACAATTGTTGAGTCTAAATTCTTTTCTGGTAAAGTTAAAGCTATTGTTGCCCCCATACGTTGCGCAGATGTCATTATTAGTCTTATACCTGGACTTAAACATAATGTTGATGCAGGTTTAAGTTTAATAAACGGTGATGAGTTTGTTTCTGATCGTAACGTTAACGTTAATGTTGTAACGAGAGCAAAAGCTAAGGATAAAGTAAAGGAACGTCCTATGTCTAGTAATCTTGAATCTTTGGATAAGGAATATGGTCTTAATTCTGATGAATTTAGTGAATATCAAAAAGAATGTCCTTCACTTGCTAGTATCCGTAAGTTGCTTGATAACGAAGAAAGTGTAACCTTAAAATGTCGGATAGTTAAGTACGTAAATATTGGAGATTTAATATATCGCAAGTGTCTTGAAAGTAGTAAACCTGAAGATGTGGGAAAATTACAGTTAGTTGTGCCAGTTCAGTACCGTAATATAATAATGAAGTTAGCACATGAGTCTTTGTTGGCGGGACACTTTTCATCTCGTAAGACTATAGATAAGATCATGCAGAAATTCTATTGGCCGAGGGCAAGCTTAGATATACATAGATTTTGTAAATCTTGTCATTCGTGTCAAAAGTTCAGCAGTAAACCAAAGAAAGTACCTTTAGTGCCAATGCCCATTGTGAATGAACCTTTTTCACGTATTGCTATTGATCTAGTTGGTCCTATCACTCCTTGGACTAATTAAGGTCATAAGTATATTCTTACGGTGATAGATATGGCTACTCAGTATCCCGAAGCAGTTGCTTTACGCAATATTGATACAGTTTCTGTAGCGGAGGCATTAATGGAGATATTTTGTAGAGTTGGTATACCCAAAGAAATCCTTAGTGATCGTGGCACTCAATTCAAGTCTGATCTTATGTCTGAAATTAATAAATTATTATGTATCAAAGCCATTTACACCAGTCCTTATCATGCATCTTGTAACGGAATGGTTGAACGTATGAATGGAACTTTGAAAAATATGCTCAAGAAAATTTGTATTGATAATCCGAATGAATGGGATAAATACATTAATGTTGCCTTATTTGCATATCGGGAAATTCCAAATGATAGTTTAAAGTTCAGTCCTTTTGAATTGCTGTACGGTCGAAATGTAAGAGGTCCATTACATATTTTGCAAGAATTGGTATCTAATAATAGTATTGATGGAGAATTAACTACTAGTTATCAATACATAATTAACCTTAGAGATAAATTGCAGAGCATGGCTGAAGTTGCAGTAAATAATGCCAAGGTTAGTGCCAAGAAATATAAAGAGTATTTTGATAAGAAAACCACCTCTCGTAAATTCAAAGTTAATGATGAAGTTTTGGTTATGCTTCCAAATAGTTCAAATAAATTCCTTATGCAATGGAAAGGTCCATATATAATCACTGATGTCCATTCTAATGGTGTTGATTACTATGTCAAAGTAGGAAATAGATTAAAGTTATATCATGCAAATATGCTTAAGACTTATCATAGAAGATCTAAGGTTAGTGTAATTCTACAAGAAGTAAATGATCTTTTAAATTCATCAAATTTGTTTTCAGCTCTTCAAGCTGAAGTACAGCCTGTTATTGCCATTTCTGACAATAATTGTTGTGAATTGCCATCAAGAGATGAAGACTTTGGTGATTATAACTTTTGTGAATCTTTGTCATCTGATAAAATTAATGATCTTGAAGGTTTATTGAAGTCATTTACAGACGTCATGAGTGATACACCTGGTCGTACTAAAACTATTTCTCATAATATAAAATTGCAAAGTGATGAACCAATCAGAGCTAAGAATTACCCAATTCCTTTAAGTTTGCTCGATGAATTCAATAAGGAGGTAGATAGAATGATTGATATGGATATTATTCAACCTTCAACTTCTGATTATTGTTCACCCGTTGTTATTGTAATGGAAGTATATGTTTATGTGTTGATTTTAGAGCTCTTAATAAATATTCTGAATTTGATGCAGAACCGATGCCTAGTATAAATGACGATTTACATAAAATGAATGGCGCTAAATATTTTACTGAATTAGACCTATGTAAGGGGTACTGGCAGGTTCCATTAGATCCTAGAGCTATGAAATTTACAGCATTTTCTACCAAGTATGGGTTAATGGAGTTTGAAGTGATGCCATTTGGTCTTAAAACCGCATGTGCAACATTCGTGAGATTGATGCGAAAAGTGTTGTCAGGATTAGCAAATGTATCTTGTTATTTTGATAACATTGTTATTTTCAGTAAATCCTGGAGTAATCATCTTAATCATATAAAGTTAGTTCTTTCAAGACTTCGTGACCATGGCCTAACAGCTGGTCCTGATAAATGTTTCTTTGCATTCAATGAAATAAAGTATCTTTGGTATAAACTAGGAAA
>NC_090733.1:12990768-12993268 GCF_036898095.1 Palaemon carinicauda | reverse complement strand
TCATGAAATGTTATGTTAGAAAAAGGCCGTTACAATGCGTCGTACGCTGAAGCCACGGCCAACTTACTCGGTCGTAAAATTTCCCGCAATCATTGTTTCCTGCCTGATTATAATAACACCCGTTTGGCGGCGCTCGATTCGCATATCAGCTGGTCGCGCAAGCATGAACAGTTTTCGATGTTCGTACGTATGTTTTCGCTAATTTCAACAATTTTCATTTTAATCTCTTGTTAAGATGGTTATTTCTTTCGAAATCGTCCCAAAATTATGCCGAATACTATTTTGTTTTATATACAAACAAAGGTTAGGTTATCCAGCATCTAGTTAAGATATTTCGTCAGATAAAGCCAGTGTCAAACAAAGCAACCGAACTAACCCTTTCGTGGGCCGCGTGATTTCAAATTTTTAATCCCCCCCCATGACCCGAGATTGACCTACAGTCGACCCTTTCCAACTCTAACCGCCGTGATGGATAGACCTGTTCCGTATAGTTTCTCTGTGAGTGATATTTTCGAGTTTATCTCCCGTATTGATCAGATTGATGCAATTAAGACCCTCAGATATATACATCTACGTGATTTCACTCGTGTTACCCCCGAATTCTTTCACTATTTATTTCGAGAAGGCCTCTTAAGGGATTTTAGAGGTACATGTAAAAAGTGTAAAACAGGTGATGTGGCCCTGATGTGGTTTTAGCGACTACGAAATTTAAGGTAAGCCTGAGTAACCTATAATATGATCATGTGGATAAGATATAATTTTGAGTGCTACCCAAAGCTTCTTTTCTGTAGGAGAGAGACTTACGAAGGGGGTCCGGGGGCTTGCCCCCGGGTAGGGGTAGTGACCTGGGAACTACTAGGATTGGTTAGGTTTGGTTCGTGGGGTTTGTATGTTAGCAACAGTGTTTGGGGGGTCGCAGGGGGGCGTCAGCCCCCCCGTTTAGTTCACGATGAAGGTAAGGACATGGAACTTCTTTTCTGTAGGAGAGAGACTTACGAAGGGGGTCCGGGGGCTTGCCCCGGGTAGGGGTAGTGACCTGGGAACTACTAGGATTGGTTAGGTTTGGTTTGTGGGGTTTGTATGTTAGCAACAGTGTTTGGGGGGTCGCAGGGGGGCGTCAGCCCCCCCCGTTTAGTTCACGATGAAGGTAAGGACATGGCTTGTAGGTCAGGTTAGGAGGGGAATTTTGGGTTGTCCATTTTTCTCGCACATTTCCGACATCCATGACCAGAGGGTTTTACAATTTGGAGCCTCTGCCGTTTATGGGGACAGCCCTTTGACCGGCCGAAAATCGAGGTAAAAAAGTCCGAAATCGGCTCTTTTTTACGGGAATTATTTGTTAAATAATGTAGATTGACGGGACAGTATTAAATTGTAAAACCGAATGTTTCTTGAAATCGAGTAAAAAAAATTCTGAAATCGGCTCTTTCTACGAGAATGATCACATGACGTGTCCTTAAAAACTACAAACTTAACGAAGGGGTAAATATGTAGATTGACGGGACAGTATTAAATTGTAAAACCGAAGGTTTCTTAGACTGGGATGACACGGGCTCTATCTATCGGGAAAGTTGGAAACTAAGTAGGAAAATCTGCTCTTTTTCGCGGGAATGATCACGGAATGAAATATTAAATTCACTGGTTTTGTAAATGCTTGTCCCAACAATCTACATACTAGGAACCCTCTGGTCATGGATGTCGGAAATGTGCGAGAAAAATGGACAACCCAAAATTCCCCTCCTAACCTGACCTACAAGCCATGTCCTTACCTTCATCGTGAACTAAACGGGGGGGGCTGACGCCCCCCTGCGACCCCCCAAACACTGTTGCTAACATACAAACCCCACAAACCAAACCTAACCAATCCTAGTAGTTCCCAGGTCACTACCCCTACCCGGGGCAAGCCCCCGGACCCCCTTCGTAAGTCTCTCTCCTACAGAAAAGAAGTTCCATGTCCTTACCTTCATCGTGAACTAAACGGGGGGGCTGACGCCCCCCTGCGACCCCCCAAACACTGTTGCTAACATACAAACCCCACGAACCAAACCTAACCAATCCTAGTAGTTCCCAGGTCACTACCCCTACCCGGGGGCAAGCCCCCGGACCCCCTTCGTAAGTCTCTCTCCTACAGAAAAGAAGCTTTGGGTAGCACTCAAAATTATATCTTATCCACATGATCATATTATAGGTTACTCAGGCTTACCTTAAATTTCGTAGTCGCTAAAACCACATCAGGGCCACATCACCTGTTTTACACTTTTTACATGTACCTCTAAAATCCCTTAAGAGGCCTTCTCGAAATAAATAGTGAAAGAATTCGGGGGTAACACGAGTGAAATCACGTAGATGTATATATCTGAGGGTCTTAATTGCATCAATCTGATCAATACGGGAGATAAACTCGAAAATATCACTCACAGAGAAACTATACGGAACAGGTCTATCCATCACGGCGGTTAGAGTTGGAAAGGGTCGACTGTAGGTCAATCTCGGGTCATGG
>NC_090733.1:12965768-12980768 GCF_036898095.1 Palaemon carinicauda | reverse complement strand
AAATGCCTGAAGTTTATGAAAAAATTATGAAAAATATGCAAAAAAAAAAAATATAAATAGCAGTTTTTTGCAAGGACGTACCGGTAGGATGGGTTTTGTGAAACGTACCAGTACGTTCTTTGGGGGTAAAAGGGTTAACGGTGAAAAAAACAGACCTGTTATTTCAGGTCTTTATCAGTGGGAGGGGAGAGCGCAGATGCAAGCATAATATATACACAAAATGAAACGTCGCTACTATGTAAAATCGTGTGACACACGATTGGTAGCCTACATAGCTCCCCCCCCCCTAAAAAGGACATACTGTACATGTTGGCGGGTCATCTGGCAGGAGATGAGCAGGTTTTAGACGATCAATAGACACCTAGTCTTCTTTGCCCCGAATGTTTAGTAGGAATGCTTTCGGACTGCTTCGGATCACAAGGAAAGGGCCCGTGTAAGGGGGCGTTAGCGGTGGATTGCTAGTGTCGTTTCATAGGAAGACGTGCATTGCAGAGTACAAGTCTGTCGGTATGTGATGCTTCGCTGGGGGCTTGTAAGTCTACCGGCATGGAGTAAATTTTCCCACGACATGACGTATGCGCTGGAGATCATCGGAGGAGGTTCCAAAAAGAAAAAACTTGGCAGGGACGACCAACAGGTCGCCACACACCATTTCCGCTGCCAAGGCATCGAGGGTGTCTTTAGGAGTGGTCCTTAGTCCCAGGAGGACCCAGGTTAGTTGGAATCCTTGTAGCAGGACATCAAAGCTGCTTTGCAGGTGCGATGAAAACATTCAACCATTCCATTGGCCCCAGGGTTGTGGGCAGTTATCTAATGTAGGATGATGCCCAGGAGATTCGCTAATGATGTCCACAATTGAGAGGTGAAAGTGGTTCCCCTGTCAGAAGTAATATGCTCAGTGATAACTAATCTTGCAATCCATCCTGAGAGTAAGGCAGATGTACATGAGGCGGATGTTGCAGTTTCCATGGGATTGGCTTCAGGCCAACGAGTGGAGCGGTCGATGACGGTAAACAGGTAACGATGTCCTTATGAAAGTGGGCAAAACTATGCTGAGGTTAAGGAAAGGTGCTCACTCCTGAATCCGTGTGTCGATGTACTTTGGAAGTTTGGCAAGAAGTACAGGCGCAGACCCGATCCTTAGCACCCTTAGAAATGCCGTGCCAAATGAACTTTGTCTTCAGCAGCTGTGCAGTAGAACGGCACAAAGGATGTGAAATGTCGGGAATGAAATCAAACACTTGTCCGTGCATGGGAGCAGGAATCCAAAGTCGCGGTCTACCAGTAGTGATATCAGAGAGGAGGGGGGTGCTGGAGTCGTCAAGGGGAATCTCTTACCAACGGGGGGACGTTCAGGATGTCCTACATGCTTGATACTCTGGATCCTGTAGTTAGGCTTCAGCCAAGGCGTTGTAATCCAATCCCAGTTGAACGGCAGCCAACGTGTTTCTTGACAGGGCATCGGCAACGGAATTCATTTTCCCAGGGTCTTGTTGAAGGGTGCAATTGTATTCAGCCACGGCGGAGAAATGTTGGTGTTGACGGGCAGACCAGGTGTCTGACTGTCGAGTGAAGGAGGGCACCAGAGGCATGTGGTCTATGCGAATGACGAAGAGCGTACATTTTAGGAGATGGTGAAAGTGACGTACAGCCAAGTGCACCGCCAGCAATTTGCGATCGAAGGTAGAATAACCCAATTCTGCCTTGGACAGTTTTCTGCTGAAGAAGGCCAATGGGCAGGGAGAGCCGTTGACCACCTGTTCGAGTACTGCACCAATAGCGACGTCGCTGGCATTGGTAGGGAGAAGTAGAGGTGCATGTGGGATAGGTAAAGTGAGATCTGCAGCGGTTGATAGGGCTTTCTTTGAATTGTAGAAGGCCGCTTCTTGAAGGGGACCCAACTTCAGGTCTTTTGGCTTGCCCTTGAGGGAGGCATAGAGGGGAGCAAGAGTGGCAGCAATGGCTGGCAGAAAATGGTGATAATAGTTGATTATGCCCAAGAATTCCTGCAGAGCTTTGACGGTTGAGGGTGTGGGGAAGTGCTAAACGGCTGCTACCTTCTCAGGGAGGGTATGGACTCCTTCAGGAGTGATGCAGTGCCCTAAGAACAACACTTTGGTGGCGCCAAAGGTACACTTGTCGTACTGGACTACAAGGCCGTTTTTTTGCAGGTGGTGGAGCATGATGCGCATGTGATGGATGTGTTCCTCTTTTGAGTAGGCGAACACAAGTATGTCGTCCAATTATCATACACTGAAGGGGAGGGCCCCTAAGATGCCATCCATGAGATGTTGAAACGTGGCCCCAGCATTATGAAGGCCAAACCAGGAGTAATTGAAGGTTTATATACCAAACAAAGTGGTAATGGAGGTCTTGGGGATGTCTTTTGGGTTCATAGGCACCTGATAATACTCCTTCAGGAGGTCGAGCGTGGAGAAAACCTTCGTTTTGTGCAGGTAGGAGGTCACGTCGGCGATGTCTGGGAGGTGGTAGTGATCCGGTTCTATTTGCAAGTTCAGGGGTCTATAATCCCCGCATAGACGGAATGAGCTGTTTCTCTTCAAAACGATTTGTAAGGGTAACGACCATGGGCTGGAGGCCTTTTAGCAAAGACCCATTTCCTCCATTTCGGCGAACATCTGTTTGATGGCTGCTAATCGTTCTGGTGCCAGAAATCTGAATTTTGCAGAGACTGGGAGTCCCGTCATATTAATATGATGATAAATACCATGCTTGGCAGGAGCCGTGGGCGTTTGGCGAAGTTTTTGACGGAAAACTTCTGGATACAACGTGATGAGGTTGGCGAAGGCATCGCTGGGTGTGCTGATGTGGAGAGCGAGGTTGGAGGGGGATGGTTGAAAAGGTGTCAACAAGTACGAGTCTGCGTTGACCAATCGTCAGCAACAAGAAACTTCCAATTAAATTTACCGTTTCCACACGATAATGTGAGGTTTTCATAACCATAGGTGGGTATCCCAGATCCGTTGGCAGCTACCAGGCGGACGTCGGCAGACGTAGACAGACTATGTTGTTTCCTGAAGAGTTTACTTGACAAAAGAGAACGACAAGCACCCGTGTGTACCAAAAATCGTACTCCCGTTCCTGCATCATGTAAAGAGAAAATATTAGAAATACGGGAGGCCACCACACCTAGCGATGGCCTACTTACATGTTTTTTGGCCACTGACAATCCTTGGCAAATTTCTTCGCAGCTGCCCCGAATATGTAGTGGTAGTAGCAAAACTGCGGCCGATGGGCAGTAGTAAGTGGCTGTAGAAGTCATTGGTTGAGGCATGATTGGTGGGTGATGGGTGGCTTTGTCGCCGCTCCGGCTCGGCACATGGTAGGCGTATATGTGCTACGGCATTCACGTCAGCTTTGGTTGATGTTGAATAGGCGTCCTCTTTGTCAGGAGTGGAGGCGTTGATGGAGGTCTTGAAGGTCGTGAAGTGGCTGTCCATAAGGGCATCGGCATTGGTCATAAGGTATTTTATTGGTAAACTATCGACATCGGGTATGGCAGTGCGTACAAATTCGGGTATACAGCGTATCCAAAGGGCACAAAATAGGTTCACCTCACGAGGAGAGCCATCTGTGACAGGTTGCAGGCGAGCAATACTGGTCATTTCCCTGAGAGCGAGCGAAGCCCTTTGGTCCCCCAATGATTGTTGAGAGAGCTGAAAAAGCTTTGCTACCCTAGTAGCTGGTGACGGAGAGTACCGCTGCAGAAGGTATGTTTTGAGGGCGCCATACTCTATTGGGGTGTCTCCTTGTTTACAAAGCCAGTCGGATATTTCTGGGAAGGTGTGCTCGGGTATTGCCGCGAGAGCATAATCTGCTTTGAAGGAAAAGCGAGTCACACCCTTGATAGGGAACTGGACTTCTGCGCGCTGCGAAAGTTTCAATGGGGTAGCACCAACTACAGCGTAGTCCGCCATAGTACTAATGACGGGTGGGCGGGGGGGCAGGCTGGAAGGCCGGCGGAGGGAGTCGACTTCCGGGGTCACCAATGTGACGAGCCGAGAGAAGGATGTGATTCAAAGGCAGGATGAAGGCAACTGAGTATCTTTATTACAGAACATTTGTTTATATATATATATATATATATATATATATATATATATATATATATATATATATATATATATATATATATATATATATATATATACACATAAACTACAGGCAAAAAGGACATAAAAAACATAACAGGCAATTTCATGTTCAACCGACACCGTACCGGTTAGCAGTTAACGGTGAGAAAAACAGACATGTTATTTCAGATCCTTATCAGTGCGAGGGGAGAGCGAAGAAACAACCATAATATATACACAAAATGAAATGTCGTTACTATGTACGATCGTGTGACACATGGTTGGTACGACAAAGATAAGAAGGATATGGTATAAGCCAGTGGAAATTTTACCCATAATCATAGGAACACTACGCATGATCCCAACATCCCTGAAAAGATATCTAGAAAAAACTAAAGGCTGAAGTAGCCCCAGGACTCATACAGAAGAGTGTGATCCATGGAATGGGGCACATGAAAAGGAAAGAGATGGACTCCTATGGAGGCAGTATGTAACCCTGGACCCTATACTATAAATACCACACAGTCGAAAAACTGTAATAGAAAATAATAATAATAATAATAATAATAATAATAATAATAATAATAATAATAATAATAATAATAATAATAATAATAATAATAATAATAACTGCAGTTCGTACCTCCTACCGCTGCAATTTATATCGATAGTTGATAAAGGTGATTTACTAATGAAAAATAGTAAGTGAAGAAAGAAAATAGGAATATTATATTGACACCATTCATAAGTGAAATCTCTCTCTCTCTCTCTCTCTCTCTCTCTCTCTCTCTCTCTCTCTCTCTCTCTCTCACTTGGTTGTTGATAAATTTAATTAGCACACAGGATGAAATAGAAAGTTTCTTGTACCTTATATGGAAGTCGTAAATTAATTTTGTCAGCTCTGAGAAGTCGATCTTAGCTGATATCTATCGGCTAACAATAAATTCATATTCAAATCTATAGACAGGTGTAAAAAGGTGTATGAATAAAAGCGAATGGTAAAAATGAAAAAGCTGGACACTGTTACTTACAGCATGACTAATTTATAGGCACAAACAAGAAAAAGCATTCTTCGTTCCTAAAAATATTCCAGACATGACCTTTAACGCATGACTAAGTTTTATGACAGTTCGATGTAGGGCTAAGAAACATATCCACACTTTTACATGTTTTTCCCAAAAACATCGCGTGATATTTCTGCGACTTTTATGTTACAGAGCGTGTGTATAAAATACTATTTGTTATACCGATAAATTTGTGAAGTCTTTATTTAAAGATTCTAAAAACCATTAAAGGAGTTTTAGGCCAGTCAATAGTGGATGAAAAAAGGCTGAATTAGAAAAAATTCACGGAAAGCTGCAACAAGCTTGATTTTTTTGCAAATATCTCGCTTAGGATTCAATTTAGCTGAAAGTTTACTGACGCATAAAATAATTGTCATAAAATTTTTCTATAAAATGTCATTTATTTTTTATCGCCCAATTTTAGTACTACGAGTACGATATTATGTGTGCAGACATTTATAGACTACAGCGTTAAATGACATGATGTAAAAAATGTGTTATAAGGCCTGATAAGTTTGAGAGTGTAAAGAGGTGTAGCCTACACAAAAGAAAGGATTACTCTCTAAGAGAATTGTTGTCCAAGATTTTGGCTTTATTAATGATCGTGTTTTATTTTTTCTAAAAATGAAGCATCATATCATAATTTTTAGGAAAAAAGCGAAAAACTTTTAAGTGAGAGGGAACCTGTTCAATGTGTAGAGACTCTTTATATTAGGAACACTGTCTGGAAAGGGACGGGGGTGAAAATTAACGAGTGGGACCAAACTGTAGTTGCTGCTGAGGCAAGGTACCATTCACCCTGCATTAAACAATTTTACCAAATATATAATGGGATGAAACATGGTCGTTTTAAAGGGATACAGTTATAAAGGCAATGACCCATGCTTTTAACTACCTTTGATAATATACAGAATAATATCAATTTACTTTCAGTAAGGTTTTTGAGACATATGTGGGTGAGCTACTAACTGGAAAAACAATATTGTCTGAACTGAAAGAAAGATATGGAGAAGACATTATTGTCTCAGGAAACAAAAAAAAAAAAAAAAAGAATGCTTTTGGTGTGTTTCTGCAACACAGGGAACAAAATTATGACGAATGCTTAGTATAAAAGACAAAGAAATAAGGACGAGAATGAAGAGAGACTTTGAGTAGTAAATGCAGCCGCCAGAGTAGGGTCCAAGATATATGAAACTGATCTGTAGTCAAGTTAAGAAAATCTCCTAACTGGCAAGGATTCTCTTATACCAGATACCCTCAGCTGTCTTATTAAAACTGTTGTACTGAAGACCAAGGAAGTTCATAAAAGTAAATGGGATAAGGAGTGCACAGTAATTTCACACGCTATTCTGACCGCAGCTAGACCACATTCTCTCATATTCCTCTACAAATAGGTCTTCCTGTTCACGTTAGTCAAAAGTATGGTTCCAAGCACCTACTGAATATACTCCTTACCTTGGAATTACAGTATGTGCTCAGCACCTTTGACAAACCATCGTATATGAAGACTCGTGACATTGTAGCTAAATGTGATCTAGGCTCACATCTTAGTAATGTTATTGTATGCCTAGTTGGTTTCCACTTATGCATGTCCCTTATGGGAGCCATTGACTACATCATGAATAGAAGTGGGATAAGAGAACTTTTTAATACTGCATAATATGCAAGTTCATCCGTTGAAAAAAATGTTGATTGTACATGCTTATGCAAGAGCTCTCAGGGCATACCCACTGGCACATGAGGGAGTTCTCCACAACCATCGTAAGTCAAGAAGGACAACTCCCTCCAGTTTTCGATGCTATAATGAACAGTCGGTAATAGAAGCAATTTTACAGAAGATCGACTTTAAGATAATTGATAATGAAGTGCTAAAAAAAAGTGCTTTGCAAGATTAATGGTACACGGAGTTTGATGAAGAGTAAAGGTGCAACTGCAGAAATCAGGATTCATTATTTCGAAATGGTAACATTGGGAAAACACTATTGAAGCAGGGCGATCAAGTAACTGGAAACTACACCTGGAAACCTTTCAAAAGATGCTACCCTATTTTCATGCCAGTGGTGATATTTTTGTATGCAAAATCAGCTCAGTTGTATCTACAAGGGATGATAGACATAACGGACTGCATAACCCTTAAGGAATATGAATATTATGTTTAAAAGTGTTATTTTACAAAAAGGAGGTCGGAAAAATTTGGTCCAACATCTGGTTGAGCTGATAACTGGTCAAAGATAATTTGTCAAAAAGGCAAAGAGTCGAATTGACTATTAGTTAAGAGGAATATTGGTGGAAAAGGGGTTTTGAGAAATCTAAGTGAAATGTCTGAACTCCAAAGTTACAATCGCTACAAATAGTATTTAAACATGGAATCGAAATCTTTTTTTCCACTCAGCTGGTTAGATAACTTTCTATACTATCATGATATGACTAAGATAAGCATTCAAGTGTACATTCAAAACCATAAACCTTAGTAAAATGGTGTTCATTGCGACAAAAAGAGGTACAAGAAATCTCCTCTATGAATGATTTGCATACTTGGGTGATGAAAAGAGTGGCAATAAGGTTTACTGGAGATGTGAAAAATGCAAGAGGAGTACTGCACGAAATGGAAACGATTGATGATGTGATTGATCGCAAGCCTTCTCAACACTGCTTGGGAGGCAAGCGAAAAAAATAAAACAACGAGCATGACTCAGAGAGTCAGACAAAGAAGACCAACTTTTGACATGAATATGTGGTCAGTTTACAGTGTATGGCAAGACAACTTACCACGAACAAGCAACTCCTTAAAAGGATTGCACAATGCTTTTAATAAACGTTTTTTCTTTTTACTATTCCCAAATTACTTTGAAAAAAATCCAAAGAAATAAGCGAGTAATGAGATTTTATTATAATAAATATTTCAAGACACAATAACTATGTTGGATAAATCGACGTTTGGAAATACTTTTACGCAAATAAAACAGAAGTGACGGCTCAGCTTTCCTAAAAACAACATTTGATAAGTTTATCTCAATTTCTTTGATATACACTTTAACTAGAATATTAAGGTCTAAAATTTCTTCTTGTCATAGATTTATTTAATTTGTTTAAAAAATATTCTGTTTGTATTATAAAAATGAAAAAAATAACAAAGGACAATTTCCTTTTTATCATAAGAGTTATTAGTAATTTTAAGCTTTCTTCTTTATATTACGTTTTTCGACAAATTGTCGTTATACTAATTGTCAGTTCGACCAGTTGTTTTTTCGACTAGTTTTTTTTCGACAAGTTGACTTTCGACCAATGGTTTTTTTGGCAACTACTCAAGAGAAATGACATTTTTATACATGATGGATACAGCATTGATCAAAGAAGCTGATGTTACTCCACAAAGACCATATCTCATACACATCTTGCTTGATTTACCAAAAGTTACCTTTGACTTGTGTTCGTTGGACGAGGTGATTCAGCTTTTGAATCAACCCTCCCCTAATCTTACCGGCTTTTAAGTTTTAGTTTCAATAGCCGTACGCTGGGTAAGAGTTTACAGAATAAATGATCAAAGGTATACTTACTCCGAGACGAAAAATACTTCATAAAACGACGTACCATATCATAATTATTTCCAGTAAAAAGAAATTCTCATTACACAATGAATGCGACTTAACAGTTTTAACGTGTATGATAACAGGTATAATGAAATTGCTCTAGCGTGTGTTGAAAGGTGTAAAAAAAAAAAAAAAAAAAAAAAAAGCTGAAAAAATAACATACGGGAATCACTTCTAAGGATGTCTTTTTTATTTCTTTTGTTCTATTTTTTTTTTTTTTTTTTTTTTTTTTTTTTTTTTTTAGGATATTTGAATGTTTACTTCATTTTATAAAAACGTTGTTAGAAACCTTAAATTTCGTTATCTGTAACTATAGGCTGCTATTAGATCAGCTTAGTGAAAAAAAAAAAAGAATAATTTATGGCAATTACTCTCGTATAAAGAAATAAACATTTTATCAATATATACGTAGATTTTGAGGGATAAAACAATATGTATATTGATTATAAGATGTGGATATAAACAAAGTACATACTAAAACATACTAACAAGAAGATGAGCAGAATATTAGCGAGAAGAGATTATACAGCATACCATGCATTTTCACCCATAGCTATAGTAAGAAGTGCCATATATTAAATAACGAAAACACTCTTTTTATTTAGTTTTATAACTTTCCTGATATAAAACGGTTAGCAAAGATTAAATGTCTTAATGTTTCGGTTCTTTAAAATATATCGATCTTCTAGTTTGACAAGGTAGCATCAAATGTTACAGCAAAACTTAATTTCCTTTGGTCTATGCAATAATTTTTATCCTAAATTATTCCATGTCTGTTGGTAATATATTTTAATTGATACTATTATTAATGGCGTAAATCATGTCTTTTTCTCAACATCAAAACATAATTGAAGAAAAAAAATGGCCGGTAAAAAAAAACAAATAAAAAAACACACACATACACAGACACACACACACACACACACACACACATATATATAATATATATATATATATATATATATATATATATATATATATATATATATATATATATATATATATATATATGTACATGTAAATATATATATATATATATATATATATATATATATATATATATATATATATATATATATATATATATATATATATATATAACAACTGTACATATCACGAAAATTCCTACTTTTGATAGAATATAAAAATATAAAATCTTAAATTAAGTTAAAGAATTGAGACAAACGTGACTTAATTAATGCTTTTAATATATCAAGAGTATATATACTTTATATGGAGGTTAGCTAATATTTGCAAAAAAAAAAAAAAAATAATAATTTAGGATATTTTTGTCGCTTAATAACACAAAATTTCTTCCCCAAAGTTATGTTGTTACGTTATGCTCTTCGGATTGTTACTCAACTTTAGGACAAAGTGCAATGTTACTTTTTCTTTATTCCTACGTAATCTCCGGAGCTGGATAACTAATCATTTCATCTATTTTACATATAAGGCTTCATCTCAGGTATGATTTAAGTACTTATATTTGAAAGGTTTCCAATATTACAAATATTAGAACGTTTAATTTTATAAATAATTTTCCACCAATTCAATTTGAAATCAAATTATAGGAAATTCTATCCTGTTCGTAATACTGGGCAGGCAGTTAATTCTAATAGCCAGGCCTTCTCCATCAAGAGGCTCAATACTACGCAGTACTCTAGAAGTTTTATTCCAGCTGTTACCAAGTTGTGGAATGATCTTCCTAATCGGGTGGTTGAATCAGTAGAACTTCAAAAGTTCAAAGTTGGAGCAAATGCTTTTTTGTTGACCAGGCGGACATGAGTCTTTTTATAGTTTATGACATATTTGTTTTTGAAGTTGTTAATAGTTTATATATGACATGTCTGTTTTGACGTTGTTACTTATTTTAGAATGATTTATTGTTAATTTGTTCTCTTCATTTATTCATTTCGTTATTTCCTTTCCTCGCTGGGCTATTTTTCCCTGTTGGAGCCCCTGGGCTTTTAGCATCTTGCTTTTCCAACTAGGGTTGTAGCTTGGATAGTAATAATAATAATAATAATAATAATAATAATAATAATAATAATAATAATAATAATATTAAAAAACTTTTTTGGAAATCTGAATATACAGAAAAAGGAATAAACTGGGAATTAAAGCAAAATAGTGAGGGAATTCCAAATGGATTACTCTATTTTAAAGTAGTATCCCAAATCAGCCATCTATGACAATCTGCAATATTACTATCGTTTAATAAGGACAAGACAAGTCTTCCTCGTTTTTTAATACACCACAGAGACTATCATTTCTATGAAAGGGACTGTCATTTGTTAGAGGCTTATTGTATCCCTGTGATTCAAGTTTGTCAGTCTTCATCATGATCTTCGTTTGTATGAAAGGAATCAATTATGACATACCTTAAATCTTATGTAAAAGTGTGATGGGCAAATGCTTGAGATTGCAATAAGGTTTATGAATTGATTTTAATTATTATCTCTCTCTCTCTCTCTCTCTCTCTCTCTCTCTCTCTCTCTCTCTCTCTCTCTCTCTCTCTCTCTCTCTCTCTCTCTCTCTCTGTATAACACATATACACACACATACACACAAACACACACACACACACGCACACACACACACACACACACACACACACACACATATATATATATATATATATATATATATATAGATCATCTCCTCCCACACCTATTGACGGAAAGGGCCCCAGTAAGATAGTTGTCTCTATCTTGAGCCTTTAAATCAATACTCTTCCATTCATCATTATTTACTTCACGCTTCAAAGTCCTTCGCCGCGAAGGCCTGGATCTTCCAAATTTACAAGTGTTTTTTTAAACCAAGTTAAAAGTTTGCTGAACTAATAATTATATGTAGGGGAGTGCAAAGGGCATATCCAAATCATCTCAAACTCACAAAATTTTTTGGTTATTGATGGATGAAAACAAATGTAGCATTTTGATATTACTTGATTTTAGTGCTGCTTTTGATATAGTTGTTTATGATCTGCTGCTAAATGATCTACGATCCATCGATATTGAAGATCAAGCTTATGAATTTCTAAAAGACTTTTTGGTTTAGAGTAATAATAGTGTGGAAATTGGAAATTCTTGTTCATCCTATAAACCTTTAAACACATGGGTACTTTATGGGAGTTAACTAGGCCCAATCTTATTTTGAATCTATACTACTGGTGTGTCAAAAGATATTTTGAAGACATGGGGCGAGGTTCAAATTATTTGCAAATGATACACAATTTTGCTTCTTCATGAATGATAGAGGCGACACTACTGAAACTCTAAACCGAACTCTTACCAGTTTTGGGGATAGGATGACAATCATACAAATAGAATTAAAGGAAAATAAAACTAAGTTTACGGTGGTATGAAAGAAAAATGGCGTGAGAATCTTAGGAGATATTTGAATAAACATAATTAACAATACTGCCTTGATGTCTAAATTTCGTTAATTTTTTCACTATAACATGGCTTTCAATTGCCCAAATAAAAGATGTCGTAAAATCTGATGGTTATCATCTGAGAAAGATTGCCTTTATAAACAAATACCTGGATGAACATTCTGTACAGAAATTTGAGATATATATTGTTATTACCAAAATTGACTACTTTAACCCCATCTACTTCAATTTACCAAAAGTGTAACTTACAAAATTACAAAACCTAACAAACAGAGAAGCAAGACTTACTAAAGGTGTCCAATATCAAGAAAGGATTACTCTTACTAATTGATTTACACCGGCTGCAGAATTTGAAGTGTGTACAATAACCTATCAAGTTAACAGAACCGGAGAACATAAATATTCAAGAGAATTGCCAAAAAATATGCAGCTAACAAATCGTTTGACAAGAGAATAGTTACAAATATATTCGAATTATTGAAACCTGAACATATGTCTACAGCAGTCTTTATAGCTTTAAAGTAAACGGCCCCGAGACTATACAAAAACTAAAGATATTAAGGTTGTCAAGAGGAAATTGAAAACTTTATCATTATTTAATTGCTTCGATAGTATAGGTTTGACAATAAACGGTGTGGAATTTGGAATGCTTTCGAACGAACATGATAAAATAACCTTGAGGTTCAGTGGAGAATAGGGTTCCCCTATTGTATAGGACCAAAAAAGCAGTCATCAAAGTAAGTAAGAGGAACTCTGCAGTAACTCAAGACTCTCTACATAATTGGCTGGCGCAAACTACCAAAGGCTTTCCCATCCTCCGAAAAATACACAAAAAAAAAAAAAAAAAAAAAAAAAAGAATTTACATAGTTAACACATTGCAGTACCGTTTCTAAATCGTGCTTGGTCATCTCTCAGCTTTTCAATAATTTTCCTCTCTAGTCGCTATATAAAGCATACGAATATATATATATATATATATATATATATATATATATATATATATATATATATATATATATATATATATATATATATATATATATATATATATATATATATATATATATATATTATATATATATATATATATATATATATATATATATATATATATTATAATCCGGGTAACTGACGTAATTATTGATATTAGCCAGTTCTTATTTTTAATTTTCACCAATGATCCTACTTACCATTATTATTATTATTATTATTATTATTATTATTATTATTATTATTATTATTATTATTATTATTATTATTATTATTATTATTATTATTATTATTATTATTATTGTTGTTTTTTTTATTTTTAGTATCATTATTATTTATCATTATCTATTATTGTTACTGGCCAAGCTACAAACCTAGATTGAAAAGTTGGATGCTATAAGGCCAGGGGCTCCAACAGGGAAAATACCCCTTTGAGGAAAGGTAACAAGGAAAAATTAAATATTTCAAAAACAGCAACAATACCAAAATAGATATTTCCTATATAAAGCAAGAAAACTTTAACGAAAGGAAGAGATGTGAGATAGAATAGTGTTCCTGAATGTACCCTCAATCAAAAGAACTCCAACCCAAGAAAGTGGAGGACCTTGGTACAGAGGCCATGGCACTAGCTAAGACTGATGAATGATGGTTTGATTTTGGAGTGTCCTTCTGCTACCCTTACTAAGAGGAAAGTAGCCAGTGAACAACTAGAGTGCAGTAGTTAACACCTTGGATAAAGACGAATTGTTTGATAATCTCAGTGTTGTCAGGTGCATGAAGACGGAGGAGAATCTCTGAGGGATAGGCCAGACTCTTCGGTATATGTGTAGGCAAAGGCAAAATGAACCGTAACCAAAGAAAAGGGTTCAATGTAGTACTGTCTTGCCAATCAAAGGCTCCCATAACTCTCCATCTCTTGAGTTTCTTAACGGTAATTTCTACATTGAGCAAACTGAATTCATTCATAGGCATATCAATGTCTTCCTCAGCTTTAGGTATACTGTATGGATCAGATTATTCCCTTCATATCTCTTACCCATGACCTTACTAAATTGTTCCATCTAACGTTGCCTTTCTCCATCTATTGTTATTACAGATCCATCTCTTTTTTTGATTGGTATATGATTCTTTATAGCCCCAGTAAAGATTATATTAACAATTCTGTAAGTAATTTTTACACCATAGCCACTCCTTGAACTCATAGCTTTGTCAGCCTCATATGTTTTCACATCTAATCATTCTCTCTAGTCATTCCTCGCTTTTCTTTCGACCTAGCTACCAATATTGGAATACTTTGAAGATACCACCTTGTAATTTTCATAAATTCCTTGAAATCTTTCACTACCCTATTTCTGTATTTGCCTCTTTATTATGGTATCCCAAGTATCATACGATATTAAGGTTTTTCCTTTGTAACTGCAGGTCCCATAACTTCATTACAAACTGAATAATATATGTTCCTAGTATCACACTATTCTTCAATAATTATCTGCTTTTCGTCTCTTAAAGTCTCCAGGACTACAAATTGATTCTTAAATTTAGTTGGAAAGTTTCTTAGTGCTTGTCTTCTAGAAACTAAATATTATCAAACCAAGGAATTCTAACTATATTTTTGATGGGTGCTTTCAGTTTTAATTTTAGTGTGGCAATGAGGAGCCGGTGATAACCCCGAATGTTTGTATCTCTATAGTTTCTTTCAATTCTTAGAGTTCTCTTTCATCCTTTATTAATTGCTATGTGAGCTAAAAAATTGTTTTAATATCTAAATGATGAAGTCCATGTATATTAGTGGATGCCCTAATTCTGGAAAAGAGTAACTCCAGTAAGTGAAATGTAAGTTGATTTTTTTTTCAAAATGTTTCAT
>NC_090733.1:12958268-12960768 GCF_036898095.1 Palaemon carinicauda | reverse complement strand
AATGGTCACTATGAATGATAACAAAGCAATTTTTGTCATTCTAGGCTCAGAAAATGCCTATGAAATAGGTAGCGACTCCGCTATACTATTCTTTCTTATTCGAAAAAGAGTAAAAGTTAATCTTTTATCATGGATCCAACTTTATACACAAAATGGTGACGCCAGAGTCACCTTTTATGGGGCCACTACCGCTATCCACCCCTTGGAGAATGGCACTCTCTAAGGAAATATTTTTACCCCCCTGTTTCTTCAATGTTCTCATTAACATCCTTCCCTTAGGGGATAGAAATAATCGTCTATGCGAATGATATCAGCATAGTATGTACTCATTTCGGCACCTAGAATCCACAAAAGATGCAAAAAGCCCTTGACAATGTTGTTCAGGAAAGTAAGGAAAGTGGCCTCAAGATTATTCCTAGAAAAATCTAGGCGATGGCCGTTAAACTTTTCTTTAATACCTCTAATCTTGTTCTAAATAATAACCCTTTTGAGTCCATATAGTATTTGTCTTATCTAGGAATCCCCATCAACTGCAAATTGTTGCCCTACATGCAAGTAAAATTACTCAGACAAAGAATTACCTCCGGGTTCTTAGGTATGAAAAGAATTGCCTCTCTAAATAATGATTTTTTTTTTTTCATATCATTTACTGCAAAAACTCTATTTCCAACTTATATGATTTAACAAGGAATATGCCACCCTGTCCTCCCTTGCCTCTCTCGAACTCTTATCTCTTCCCTGGAAGCCATCCAAAACAATGCAATGCGGCTAAGTACAGCAGCTCCAACTTGGACCAGGCTACACGTATTTCTTGCTGAAAGATATCTTTATCCTTAGCATATAGAATGAATATTGAACATTGATCTATCATCTTCAAAACTTTAAAATCTGATGGAAATTCTTAGACTACTTTAGTTGCACAAAGACTTAACTCTCCAAAAAATTACATTGGAAGCCTGCTTCAGTCCACCAGAGGGCTGAACATGCAAAAATCTAGCCTTCATTAAGTAAGATAAACTTCATGAAAATTATATCCCTCTGACCCCTACCAATCCCAATCTAATTGCATCTAATTTTACCATATTCCTATCTTTTAAAGGATCCTGTTTTCCTAAACAAATAGAAATACTTGTTCAATTTGCTATTGATAAAACTAAATAATAAAAAAAAAAACTTTATTTTACAGATGCTTCAGTGGATCAAAGCTCCCTGCTGCTGCTGCGGCTGCCGTATTCTGTGAATTCTTTGTTAACAATTTGAGACTTTTAGGTTATGCCTCAACTCTTCAAACAGAAGGTGAAGGCAAAACAAATGCTATAGAAAATTGCATTCAACAATTCGAGACACCATAATTCATACAGTCTCTAACAGACGTCATTAAAGCCCTTAAAATCGAGGTAATTTTGGAAATAGTCTTCTTATAACCACTACTAAAACCCTATCCTCTATTCACTCAATTGAGAAGAAAAAGGATTACTTTTAATTGGATCCCCAGTCACGTTGGAATTTATGGTAATGAAAAGGTTGATTGCCTCACAAATAACGCTTTGCTATGCACTTCCGCGCACCCCTCCCTTAAACAATTGAAAAAGCAAATGGTAACCCACTATAACTCTCAGGAAAAATATAAAATCTGACAGTGACTCTTCTCTGGATCCCGATCTGCTATATGGTATATTTCTGGCGCAAATCTCTATCCCCATGATAAAACTAAAACTATTAACCGAAAACTAGTTGTCATAATTAATAAGCTTAGAATGGGCTACTCGTACCTTTGCTCTTGGCATATTGTTAGCATCTAAAATAGAACCTGCAAAAATGGTGATAGCTTAACAGGTAACGTTCCTCTATCTTCATATCTTCTTCACTGTCCTGAAACACACACATCTTCATCAATCCATAATTCTCCCTTCTCCTTACACACCCGAACCAGTCACTAAACACATTCGTGAAAACATTCACACACTTTCGGCCTCTCTCTGTTCCTACCCTCCTCCTAGAAAAGCCTAACGTAACTACACTTCATTAATCACTGGTCACATGCACATTCAACCCTTTCCCCCTTCTCATATAAATCTTAATTAAGATAATTTTGCCCATTGCTATATTATCTGCATTAATATCAAGCCCTTTATTCATTAATTTGACTCTTCCTCGATTCTTTAAAAAATTATAAGACTTTTACACAAAAATTTCACTATCTTTAATTCCTTTTCTAAAGGTAGGCCAACATGCAAATTTAAGGTTTCCTCACTTGTATTCACTTTCTTCTCATCGCGTCTCTTGCGTCCAAGTTTTATTCTCTTTCTCCATTCACTCCCCTATAGAACATGAACTCCACTCCAAGTCTACCCCTACCTTTCCACCTACAGATAACCACATTCTGAATAAAACCTTAACATTCCTTATCTGGCATTTCTTCTGTCCCTCAACATGGGCTTATAGCCTACCACACATGCAAATTCTGTTTTACACAGCCTAGGGAAGTGTAACATAGATG
>NC_090733.1:12950768-12953268 GCF_036898095.1 Palaemon carinicauda | reverse complement strand
AAATAGGTTAATCTTTTGTTAGAGAGAGAGAGAGAGAGAGAGAGGGAGAGAGAGAGAGAGAGAGAGAGAGAGAGAGATGGCGTTTTAATGTATGAATGTAAATGAACTTCATGTGCATTACATGTAACCCCCTCAAACAGACTAACATGTAAAATACAGTGCCCTGCCTTAATGAGGTGAACTGAGGGTGGGTCATCTTGCAATACACACAGGTTTTAGGCGATCAGTTGGGACCTAGTCTTCTTTGACTCAAATGTTAATTAGGAAACCCCTCGGCTTGGATGGATAACAAGAAAAGGTGTTGTTAGCGGTGGCTAGAAAGTGTCGGTGCGCACGAAGACGTGGTATGGTGTTTAAATCTCATAGCACGCATGCTTCGCTTGCGGTTTGGAAGTCTGGTGAGAGTAAGATATTTCCCACCACGTGATTAAGGCGATGGAGAAACCTTCATGTCAATGAAATCCAATGGCGAATACCTCGTATGTAGCAATTCATCATAAGTACATTGAATGCATTCAGTGCCTAATGTAAACATGATTCCAAAAAGGACTCGTTTGAAGTGATCAATCACCCGTGTGTATCTT
This sequence comes from Palaemon carinicauda, assembly GCF_036898095.1. Classification (NCBI taxonomy): domain Eukaryota; kingdom Metazoa; phylum Arthropoda; class Malacostraca; order Decapoda; family Palaemonidae; genus Palaemon; species Palaemon carinicauda. Next base: position 12,952,684 of record NC_090733.1, on the reverse strand, counting down.
TTATTCGCAACAGGTATTCAGCCACGAATATAATCATTGTGGAGTATGGCGATTCAAGAGAGCTTCTCTGTTCATTCATTGCTTTACTGATATTCTTCTTTGATATATTGCCCTTAACCAAGCATTCAGATATAAATGGAGGAACATTGTAATTAAAATCAAATCTTAATTACATTTTTAACAAATTCTGTAATGCATTCTAATTTTATATCTTCCATGATTGCTCCACAAGAACGCAAGTCGTCTAGCGTAGACGATATATTGATTGTTACATTACGCTGCTTGATATTCTTTCAATTAATTGATCATTTAGTTACGAATATGGCCTTTCTAAAACTAATAAAAATGGAAGTAGGTGGGAAATGAAAAACAGAATAACCAATACAGTTAATTCCAATTACCATGCCCATCCTTTATATTTCCAATTTTTAACAATGGATTCTGATCCTTATGTTCACGAAGAGAAAAGAAATAAATGGTGGAGTTGAAAGTTGATAATGAAATATATTCATTAAGTTGCAGTTGACGTATTCATAACAATGTATTTCTTCAAATCCTTTTTCCTAAGTACTTGTGATATTAAACAGTTAAATGTATTCAAAGCGAAACAGATTTGCAAAGGAAATATTTGTATTGTATCATTTTTCCTAATGCACTTTTTGACTTTGTCTTTGTGTACACATTATTTCTCGGTTCAGGGAGTTTAAAGATTCCTTTTGATTTTTTTTCCAGTGAATGAAAGATTTAAAGGCCCAGTATATAGGTCAAGAGGCGGCCACCAACATCATGCCGGTAGCAGTTTACTGGAAATGGGTTCTGTCACGAGCCCGTGAACGATCCTTGACTGGGTGGATTATCATATCGCAAAGACATATTTTCTATTTAGAAAATAGATTTTCTTGCAACAAGAATGTCTGAAAACATTATCACCATCATTTCAGCGCAATTTTAATCTTAACTCCCATTAGACCTGTTTCGTTACAAAAGAAAAAAAATAATTAAAAAAAAAATAAAAAATAAAATAAGATTCAACCATTGAACTCACCAAGCATCCCACGATTTTGGCAGGAAGGAAATGTCTAATGCATCTTCAATGTGTCTTTTTAATATTTGGCCATATTAAGGTGCTATTGAATACAACATCGGGTGAGCCTAAACCCCTTTTTTTTAAGAATAAATAAATAACATTGCTTAATTATAAATAGGGATTGGTTTGGAAAAAGAAAATCTGAGAGCCAGATTAAAGAAAAGAACCTGAATCAAAAGCAGAGAAAAATATAAAAAAGTGGGTGCAAATGAGCGGCAGAGGAACACAGCATAGGGAAACTAGCAATGCTTACAGTACATCACATATGGGAAAGTGATTAGGGTAGTTTGTAGCGCTACGGCCAAGCGTTCTAATTTGCTTATTATCGCTTCGACTGTTATCTTGTATGAAATGAAAACGTTAGGAAATGGTCTACGGATCTTTAATATGTTGTGTAAGGGGGGTCCGGGGGGGGGGGGGGGCGCCCCCTGGGTAAGGACACGGCTTTTAGCGTAGGTTAGGTGGGTTTTTTAAGTTAGCTTCTCCCGTCGTACTCGCAGATAAGGAAACTGTTGTGAGAGGGGGGGGGGGGGGGGGGTGGGCAAGCCCCCCTGGGTAAGGATACGGCTCTTAGCATAGGTTAGGTGGGTTTTTAAAGTTCCCTTCTCCCGCCAAAATCGTTTTTAGAACGACGGCCATATTTCAGAACATTCCCGTTTTCTACGGGATCTGGCCGTCACCCTACAAAGGCTCCAGTGACTGTAATACCACATTACGGGAAGGAAAACAGCAAGTGAGCAAATCAATGAAATTTTTACTATTGATCTTTTATAAGCAGTTTTTGTTTTAGAGCACAAACTATAGATTTAGATATCAAGAATGATTAGGT
>NC_090733.1:12940768-12945768 GCF_036898095.1 Palaemon carinicauda | reverse complement strand
ATTTTCTTTTATTTTTCAACCTTCTAATACTTACTTAAAGATCCTTTGTATCTACTTTAAACATATTTAAAAGCAGTAATGAAAAAATTTATACTATCTACTAATCAAAATGATTGTTAACGATTTATAAAACGTATTTAAATTTTAGAATTTTCTTGCAAATTATCAATGTTTGCACAGAATTCCGGAAAAGAAAAGTATAATGTAGGATTTTGTAATGTCTCTTAGAAAGCTAGATTTGATAAGCAGATGAAAATTTAGATTATGATATTAAATATAAATAATGAATTGTTACCCCTGATAGGAAATAAATTAAGTTTTATCCCTGGAGAATGTTGGGCTGAAAAAGAAAAAGAAAATAACGTAATGACTGCATTGACATGAGAGATGAATTAAAAAAATGCGAGAGAGTTATTTTAGCCTGGGTTAATTGGGACATCTCTGAATTGGAAAAAAAAATGTTGTCAGCAATTTGTTAATTGGAAGAAAGTTTTTCCGATGGATGTTACAGCCATAGTCTGGACTGACTAGCACGAAATCATTTAAAAGCTGCAACTGGAGGGGAAACGTTACATATAATGTAGTCATATCATAATGTTAAAATAACCCATAATTGTTTATTTTTTGTGAATGTTTTTAGAGATTTTTTTTCCTCTTTAAGAAATATGTTATTTTAGATTTGGTTAGGGTTATACTTTTGAAGAAACATGTTACATTTCGATATCATATTTGTATTTTTTTTATTCTTAGCCCTCTTTTTTTTTCTTTTACTTTGTTTTACGTTTTAATATTATTACCTGAAGCTGATAAGTCTCCTAAGTATTTCATGATTGTACTTTAGTTCATATATGTGTTCTTTATTATGATGGAAATCAAGTATATCAACCGACTTAAGAAGCATTTATATGAACTACATACGGTAATGTAGAGGACGCTGTAAGGACATTTTTTTTTTGCATAGATGAATGTTCATATAATGAATAGATGAGTGAGATATTAAATCCCCCCCCCCCACCCCTCTCAAAATTGGAAGAATATACTATGCAAGTCGAATAGCTGGTAACGTATTGCAATAAATCTTTAGAAACCACTTTTTTTTTTTGCGCGTGTGTGTGTGTGTGTGTGTGTGTGTGTGTGTGTGTGTGTGTTTAGAAAATGGATATAGTGAGACAGTAGAGAAATTGCTGAAAGATCCTGATAGTACTCTGAATTAAAGATAATCTAGTACAGGTCTTTGAAATAGCTATTTAGTACATAATTGGTCAGTTTGCCATGAAAACTAAAGTTAGGCTAATGGGTAGTAAGAATTTTATAGCGTTATTATTTTAAGACCTTACAGTTACAAAGATTCCTATGTTAACATTTGAAATGTCGATGGTATTCATTGCGATGTAAACGGAACATTTTATTTCTATGATTTTCTTTGCACAATTTTGTTAGTTATCAAGACCATTCAAATTCCCTCGATAAAAAATAGTCTTTAAAATAAATTTTTATTAATTTTTTAATTATTGATTAAAAAAAAAACTATAACCAAGTTGAAAATTAATTGGTTTATTAGTTAAAGTAGTCTATGAAAATTACCGCTTGAGAGATAAGACTGCCTTCCATTGCATTTGAGTTTGTTCTCTCTCTCTCTCTCTCTCTCTCTCTCTCTCTCTCTCTCTCTCTCTCTCTCTCTCTCTCTCTCTCTCTCTCTCAGGAGGGGATAGATATGCTGTAACTACACTATTCTTTTATTACGTTTGATGACCAAGCGAGGAATGAGATCCTTTACTCTAGTATTTTAACTGTCAAAATTATATCAAGTAACATTGTAATAAGTGATAATTATCTATGTCACCCTGATCAGTAATCTAAGTGACGTTTCTGGCATATGCATGGCATCCATTCCCGCATCTCTCCGTTACCTCATTCATATGTAAATTTGAGCCCTAAAAGCTCCCGTAAGACATTTGGAGAGAGCACTGAAAGCGGTTGATCATAATCAATGAACCGAATTGGAGGGATATCCCATACCATAAACCCTTCATGACCCAAGCAATTGAGACCAGAATGGGAAGAGATCTCTGGAAGCTCGACTCTATGTACTTCAAGTAAAATTATTTTTTATCAAGAGAAACATCGTTTGAATTTACTTGCTTTGTGCTGATTGGGAGTGTTTATTTATATAATTTCCTGTTTATTCTTGTGTTTATATATATATATATATATATATATATATATATATATATATATATATATATATATATATATATATATATATATATATATATATATATATATATATATATATGTTGCTTTTTCACTATTTATTCACTCATTTACTTAATTAAGTAAAATCAACAGAATAATTGATTCATTAATCCAAGAAATCAATTGGCGGAGACATTTATTGAAGTGTATGTAAAAAGAAAGGGAAAAAAATAAACACTGACATAATTGTAAATTATCCGGTAGTTGAAGTTGATAATTCCTTTGGAGCTTTCACGGCTACCGGTTATAGAAAAGAAAATGTCCCCCGAAAAACCTAGGACGCGGAACAATGGAACCTAATCTGTGGATGCAGGTTGCTTAAGGGATTATGAGCAATTCCGATATTGGAAATGATTCTAAATTTACTATATATATATATATATAAATATATATATATATATATATATATATATATATATATATATATATATATATATATATATATATATATATATGTACATATATGTATAATAAACGTTTGGACCTTAGATGTAATCTTTTTTTTTCTGTATATTCTTATTTATGTCTCGAAGAAGACTAGATTTCATAATATATATATATATATATATATATATATATATATATATATATATATATATATATATATATATATATATATATATATATATATATATATATATATATATATATATTTATGAAGAGACACAGTGGGCGGCTACTGTTAATAAAGAGCCTTTTGAATAATATGGATATGAGTTTAGGAAAAATAAGTAAAAAGAAAAAATATGAGTGAACTTCTTTCCTAGTGTCTTTTTTCACGATGTACCTAACGTTCTCTTTCCCCATGCGCATGCCATAAGCATCACAATGTGCGATAAAGGTCGATTTTCACGATACTGTGTGAGGTGTCTTTTAAGTACTAAAATACAGGTGAGGTGAATGCCAGTTAAAGTTTATTCAATAGACAACGAGCATATACACGAGCAGTTGAGAGCACGAATATCTAAAATTCCAGCAATAATAGGGCGAGCTTAAACAGATTTTTTCTACCATCTGTGAGGGAGAGAGCGACAGATAAAAAAAAGATAATAGGCTCACTGTGTATGGAAGTCTATAAAACACGTGTGCTAATTGGGTCCCTCCCTAAAAAGAGACATACCTGTGAAATATGGCACCTTACTTTAGAGAGGCTAACTGTAGGCGGATGATCTTGCAGGAGATGCACATGTTTTAGGCGAAGGAAGGACACCCAGAATTCTTTGCCATTTGGTTGGCCAGGGCATTAGCTACCCGTTGATCTAGTAGGACTAGAGAGTCAGTGGGTCAGTTGACTGGCCAAACAGTACAACATTGCATTCTTCTCTCTGGTTACGACTCATTTTCTCTCTGCCTACACATACACCGAATATTTTGGCTTATTCTTTAAATATTCTCCTCTGTCCACTTACACATGATAACACTGAGAATAACAATCATTTCTTCGTCCAAGGGGTTACCTACTGCACTGTAATTAGTCAGTGACTACTTTCCTCTTGTTAGGGATAGAAGAGAATCGTATGCTATCGTAAGCAGCTCCTCTAGGGGAAGGACACGCCAAAAGCCAACCATAGTTCTCTAGTCTTCGAGTTTTCTTGCTTGACGGTACACTTGGACACACTATTCTATGGTATATCTCTTTCTCTTGTTTTTGGAAGCTTTGATAGTTTATATATGAAAGATTTATTGTCTCTTGTTACTCTTCTTAAGATATTCTATTTCAATTAGTAATTAGTTCTCTTATAGTTTATTTGTTTTTTATTATTTCCTTTCCTCACAGGGCCATTTTCCCTGTTAAAGTTATTGGGCTTGTAGCATCCTGCTTTTCCAAGTAGAGTTTTAGCTCAGCAAGTAATAATGATAATGGTAATAATAATGTTAACCAAGAAAGCCTTTAGTAGGCGATGGATCAGGTGGAAAGTGCCTATGTAAAGGGGTGGCAGCGGGGACTTTTACTATTGTTGCGGCTTGTAAATCTATCAGTTTGTGCTAGTTCACTGGAGGCTGGGAAATCTGACAGCATGTACTAAATTTTTCCCACAATGTGACGTAGGCACTGGAGATTTTAGGAGAAGGTTGAAGATAAAAAAAAATAATAAATAAAAAAAAAATCAGCAAGGACGGTCGTCGTACACCATTTCAGGCCGTCCTTGAGACTGGTCCTTGATCCTTAGAGGACCCATAGCACCTCAGAGACCAAAAAAGGAGTCATTGCAACTTGTATCCCTTTCAAAAGTATAGGAAATCAGTTGACCACCTTGAGAGTAAGGCTGATGTATATAAGGCGTATGCTTCAATTTGCATGGAAAACGCATTAGGCTTTATAAAGAGTGGACCTGTCATTGATAGTAAACAGATAACGGTGTTCTTTTGATGTGTGTAGGGTACATGGTAGCTCATTGGGATATGGAGGGAGGGCGAAAATCTTCTCCCATTGACAATTCGCTGCAACCCGAATGAATATGAAAACTGGCGAAACCCCAAACATCAATACGGACATCTATCGGACCTTTGTCCTGCATGAGACTGGAAGCAGCTCTATTTGCTGCTTGTGTTTTTATTCATACATACATATATATATATATATATATATATATATATATATATATATATATATATATATATATATATATATACACACACCCATATATATATATATATATATATATATATATATATATATATATATATATATATATATATATATATATATAAATACATATACATATATATTATATGCACTCACA
>NC_090733.1:12928268-12933268 GCF_036898095.1 Palaemon carinicauda | reverse complement strand
AATAGTTGACCACCCTTGAAGTCTGAAGTTCTATGAAGATAGACCTTTAGGCATTCTACTGGACATAGAGATGCATCTTCTTTCAGAGGGCAGATTCTCCAGGGACCCCACCTGTTGGTGGGTAACTTATTCTTGGCGAGAAACGTAGGATCCGGAAACAGGTTCAGTTCTTCCCCATCCAGGAACTGAACACGACCTGCCTCTCTCGAGAGGCTACAATCTCACTAACCCTGGCCCCGGACGCGAGTGCAAAATAGGAAAATAACTTTTTGTGTCAAATCCTTTAACGCACACTCTTCATTGCTCAACAGAGAAGCGAAATGAAGAACTTGTCTAAAGACCATGAAATGGGCTTTGGAGGTGCTGAAGGTCTGAGCCTAGCACAGGCTTTCGGGACTTTATTAAAGATCTCGTTACCTAGGTCGACCTGGAAGGCATATAGAATGGGTCTTGTCAAAGCAGACTTACACGCTGAAATCGTGTTCGCTGCCAACCCTTGACCATGGAGGTGGGGAAAAAAGATAAGCAGAAGTCTGTCAAGATCTCCTGCAGAATCTTCGCCTTGACAAAAGGCCACCCATTTTCTCCAAGATGACTCATATTGCCTTCTAGTAGATTTGCATTTATATTCCTCAAGGAAGTCTATACTGGCTTTCGAAATCCCGAAACGCTTTCTCACCGCTAGGGAGAGAAAATCATGAACTGCAGGGTCCGGGTTTTCTGTAATGAAGCACAGACAGTTGACTTCTGGACTCGCTGGGTCAGAACTGGATCTGGTAGTGGTACAAACTTCAGCTACAGTTCCAATGCCAGGAGGAACCACACGCTGTTAGGCCACTTGTGGGCCACAATTGCCGCTACCCTTATAAGGATCTCAGTTTGTTGAGGACCCTCAACAGAAGGTTGTGAGGAGGGAACAGATAAATCTTGGACCATCTGTTCCAGTCGAGGGACATCGCGTCCACTGCTTCCGCTAAGGGGTCCTCGTACGGGGCACGTACAGGGGCAACTTCTTGTTGTCTTTCGTCGCAAAGAGGTCTATCTGCAGTTCTGGGACTGATTCAGAATGAAGGAGAATGATCCTGCGTCTAAGGACCATTCCGACTCTATCGGTGTGAACCTGGATAGAGCGTCCGCTGTCACATTGCGGACTCCTTGAAGGTGAACTGCCGACAGGTACCACTTCTTCTTTTCCACCAATCGGAAGACGGCCAACATCACCTGGTTGAGAGGTGGTGGCCTCGATCCTTGTCGATTCAAGTATCTTACAACTACCTCGCTGTCTATTACCACTTTATGTGGAACGAATGACGCGGGGAGACTTTCTTTAAGGTAAGGAGCACTGCCCTAGCTTCTAGAAAGTTTTATGAGAAAGGTCTTGAATAGCCTGGACCAAGTCTCCTGGACTTTTTTCCGATGAGAGTGACCTCCCCATCCCTCCTTTGAGGCGTCTGAGTGAATCGTCACCGACGGGGGAGGTGGCTGAAGAAGAACCTGACTTCTTTAGATGTCTGGCTTGGGACCAAGGCCTGAGAAGAGTACTTAGCCGAAGCGGCTGGTCTTCTCAGATCTCTTCACGCGTTTGATGCATAACTTCTCCAAACTCCGATTGCATCCTTTAGCTGTGCTCTTAGCACTGGGTCTGTCACCGAAGTAAACTGGAGAGAGCGCAGTACTCTCTCCTGCTCGTGTCTTGATATCCTTTCGGAATCTTGAAGTCTCTTGACAGAACCCGCTATCTCCTTCCTTTTCTTCGCCGGGAGGGAGAAACGGTGTGACAAAAGGTACCACTGGAATTTTTGAGATGGAGAAAGTCGAGACTTTTTCTGTTGATCTTGAAGCCTAGGTACTCTAGGAACTGGATCACTTGACTGGAAGCTTGCAAGCATTCTGTCTCGGATGCTGCCCATACCAACCAGTCCTCTAGGTAGGCTACTACCTGAATTCCCTTTAGGCGAAATTGTTTGAGAGCTACGCTCGCAAGCTTCGTAAAAATCCTTGGGGCTATGTTTAGCCCGAATGGCATGGCTCCGAAGGCGTATAGTCTTCATTGTAGCCTGAACCTAGGTAGGGGGAGAGTCGATGGCTAATTGGAATGTGCCAGTAGGCGTCTGACAAGTCTATAGAGACAGAATATGCCCTCTTGGGCAGTAAGGTTCTTATGTGTTGCAGTATTAGCATTTTGAATTTGCAATTCACTATAAACTTGTTAAGTGGCGACAAGTCCAGAATGACTCTGAGCTTTTCCGAGTCTTTCTTGGGAACACAAAACAGCCTCCCTTAGAAATTGATGGGCTTCACCCTTTTTCTCCAACCGTTCTTGAACGTACTCCTCCATAACGGGGGTGGAGTGTTGGAAAAACCGAAGGTACGGGGGTGGAGTGCTGTACCAGCTTCCGCCCAGTCCATTCTTGAGTAGGCTGTGGGCCCAGGGATCGAAGGTCCACCGATTCCGAAATTTCAGAAGTTTCCCTCCTACCGGTATCACCTCACTTGGACTGCCGTCCTGAGGTCTTGCCTTCCTGACCACGACCACCCCTGAATCCCCTTCCCCTTGAGGGGCGTCTAGACGAGCCTCTGGCTGCTCCTCTAGGCTTTGCTCGAAAGGAAGTAGACTGCCCTTCGAACGCTGGGGTGAATGCCGTGGACTGTGTCGTCACGGCCTGGGGTACCCCTGAAAGGTGGTCGGGGTTTGTGCCACGATCTGGGGCACTGGGGGCAATGGCAATTGCAGTTGCTGTTGCTGTCTAAGAGGCTTGGCTGGCCGAGACGGTAGCCTAGTCCTCATAGTCTTCCTCTTTGGTTGAGGACCCTCATCCGGGGAAGACTTTCTTTTGATAGACAGGCCCCACTTCTGGAGAAGGTTTCTATTCTCCAAGGCGGCTTTATCAAAAACTTCTTTGACCAAGTTGGTAGGGAAAAAGGTCTTTTCCCCAAATGTTGGAGGAGATTAGTTTCTCTAGCTCGTGCCTCACCGTAGCCGAGGTAAACACGAACTCCCTACAAGCTCTCCTTGCATTGACAAAGCCATAAAGGTCCTTCGTCACTGTGGCCAGATGAGGCTTGGCCACTACCATGAACATTTCATGGACCTTGGGGTCACTTGCCATCGTCTCGAGAGTAGTCTGAAGAGACATTGAGGCAGTCAGTCTTTCTTTTGTATCGAACTCACTTCGCAAAAGAAAGTCAGACAGCTTAGGGAGGTCCTTGCCGAACTGACGTCCGGCAATATCAGCCTCCAACTTTCCCACTGAGAACGTAAGATGGACGTCCTTCCAGTCTTTGTGGTCCATAGGCAGGGCCAGCGACAAGGGTTTACACTCCTCTAGGGAGGGGCAAGACTTGCCGGCCTCGATTGCTTTTAGTACAGCCAGAAACCCTTTCTGTAAAAGGGGGAAGGCTCTAGTAGGCGAGGACACAAAGGAAGGGAGCTTCCTATTCAATGCAGCTACCTTTGAGTTAGAGAAGCCCCTCTCTTTCATCGAGGATGAAAGTAGAGCTTGAGCCTTAGCATGGTCCATCACTATGACTTCCTTCGGCTCTGCCTCCTCCTTTGAAGCTGGTTCCTTCCTCAGCCGGACATAAGAGTCCGGATATGATGCCTTGCTGGGCCAGAATTCCACCCTCCAGGGGAACTGAGCCCAGCTTATCCGAGATGACGATCTTTCCAGTCGTCATCGGCATGTGCTCAGCATACCTCCATGGGTTAGCATCTAAGCACAAGGGAAGGTCTTTCACATTGAGCTTTTTCTGGGGGCCCATGTGATTCTGCAAGGCACTGCATTCGCAGTTCCATTGCAGCCGCCTTCTCCTGATTCTCCTTCTGCATTTGTTGGATCATTCCAACAATAGAAGAGAGGGCCTGTCCCAGCTCTACTGGGAGACCGGCCGATGTAAAGGGCTTGAAACTTCATCCTGGGCTTCTGCAAGGAGGTCTTTCCTCCTGACACCCGTCCACATCAGATATCCTGTCATTTAACTGGATGTCTTGCATCGCGACCGCGACTTCAGCATCCACCTGGATCTGAACTTAGGGGATCTCCTCTTGAGGCTGGGGAAATTACTGCATCAGCTGATGCCTTAGGGAAAAGATACGCCCTCATCTTCTCACTTGGAAGATAAGGGCCAGAAGTGTTCTTTTGGAAGCCCCTTACCCAGGTACGAAGCTTCTTCCTAGCTATTTAAATGTCTCATTAATCAGGTTAGTGCACACAGTACATACCTGAGGGTCCCGAATACCGGGAGATCATCCTTGGAGACAGCGTATGCTGCGTGTCTCCTACAAAACTCATGTCCGCAGAGGTTCTTGCTGCTGACATTGCAGAAAGCACTTCCCCACTTCAGAGTGTCCTTCTGTAAAGAGAAGAAATTTCCATGAGTATCAAGTGAACTATGTATCACTGGATATGCATAGTATAGCATAACAATTCAGAAAGGAAAGACACACACTTGTGTTTCCCTCACAACCCATTGCTGCAGCCTTCCAGATAATAAAATCAAAATGGTTTATCTCTACTCGACTAACCAATGCAAGGTTTCCAGAGGAAACAGGTGGAGCTCACACCTAGGCAATGATTTTAAAATCCTGAATAATAGACAGGGAAGAACTCTGCTTCCTGTCTGAGGGCAACAGCAAAGGGCTGTGCAAGAAAACACAATAGTGTTAGAAGATACAGTGCTGTACCTAAACCTTTACTATAGTTTTCTTCTTACTGTATATGCTATACAGAAGAATACTAGTACAGTATAGGAGGATGTGTGCCGGCCTGCCTTTGCCGGCCGGCACACACCACAACTAGCTTTAAAGTATACTACTTAACAGCTATAGGGCGGCAGCAATCTGGTTCAAATGCCTGTGCCGGCAGCAGCAGCTGCCGGCCAGCAACAGCCAGTGTTGGCCGGCAATGACTGCCAGCCAGCAACTACACAAGGTAGTACCCAGCTGCCGGCCACACTCTTGGTGACCGGCAGACAAGGGACTGACATAAGCTGGCCGGCAA
>NC_090733.1:12921100-12926100 GCF_036898095.1 Palaemon carinicauda | reverse complement strand
TTATTTAGTCAGTAGAATGACATTCCTGGTTGAAATAGCATTCATTAATTAATTATGAAAGCTATTTATACAATTTATAATTGTAAAGATATTTATGGTATGCATAATTTTTCCTTTTCTATGTCGATCGTATACGTTAGAGCTTCAAGGATTTAGGTAACCGAGATCCCGTCTTGCCTAGGTAGACTAACCTAGGCGATGTAGTTTACTTTCAGATATTTCCCCGTTTACCCTCGTGTATCGTTTTCTCCATTTCACACCTCATACATGACCCTTTTCCCTCCCCCATCTGTCCTTTAATGATTGCCTTGCCATCGCAACTCTTTGGGCCGTCGTCCTGCAATCTTACCGATTGCCGGTGGGTTGCGGGGTCGGCCGGGCCCCTACTTAACACCTGTTGTCTGACTGCTAGCAGCTATGCCGGCTTCCGTCGGCCTTGATAACTGCCGGCGGCTAGGACAACTGACGGCTGCCGGCGGCTATGCCGGCTGCCGTCGGCCCTGATGACTGCTGGCGGCCATGGCGGCTGCCGGCGGACATGTTAGCTGCCGGCAGCCATGCTGGCTGTCGGCGGCAATGACAACTGCCGGAGGCTATAAAGGCTGCTGGCGGCTATGCCGGCTGCCGGAGGCTATAAAGGCTGCCGGCGGTTATAAAGGCTGCCGACGGTCATGTCAAATGCCGGCGGCCATGACGGCTGCCGGCGGCTATGGTGGCTGCCGGCAGCCATGATGTCTGTTGGAGGCAAGTCTTTTCTGTCACCGAGGTTCTTCAGTACTCCCTTGGACTGCCGTCCTCAAGTATTGTTCCCGGGGGTACCGCCAGCCGGACCGGCGTCGGCAGGTACTGACTCAGCCGGCGGCATGTCGACTGTACCAGTTGTGCCGGGTGCTTGTTTGCCGGCTATGTGCCGGCCGGACTTTGCCGGCAATGGTACTGGTGGTTGTATGGAAGCCTGAATGATGCAGTCTCCCCTTTCATTTGAACCTCCTTTCTGGGGAAAGGCAGTAAATTATATATTTACATCCTTATTTAGTGCATGTATATACAGTATTAAGGCAGTCCTTCACTCAATGCTTTCTCTCTCTCTTTCAGCTAGCATGCTGGCTGGGCTGTGCCGTCAGGGACTAGCTATGCCGGCTATATGCCGGCTGGATTACAGTATATGTTTATACAGTAGTCAGTATATTTGCATTATAGTATATACTGCAGATAGAAAACTATTGTATATATTATACTAGTAGTTATTTTCCAACATAACTGGGGTATCCTTGCCCAGGTGTTTGCTGAGACCAATCTTATATTGAAAGAATAGAAGTTCTTCAATATTCTGATTAGAAATCAGTTTACGTTTTACCTTACAATAATATTTAAAATAAAGGGCCGCTGGTAGTACACTTTCTATCCTTAAAGGTTAGAGCCCTTATCTTTGAGCTTCCCTGATCAGGAAACTCTATGATTTTAATATTGGAAGGGAAGGCCACAGCAAATGGGCTGGGTAGAATACACAAATATATGTCTTTTATATTTCCTAGTCCAGTCGGTGTCATGCCGGATGGACCGTGCTGCAGATGCTAGCCATACCAGCAGCACACTGGCTGAACTACAATATATAATTATACAGTAGCCGGTATTTTGCAATATAGTATATACTGCAAACAGAAAACTATAGTATGCTGAGACTGAACCTACATTGAAAGAAAAGAATTCCTTCAATACTCTGATTAGAAAGCAGTTATTCTTACCCCACAGTATTAAATAATTAGAAGGGGTAGTGGCAATATACAGTTTTTCTACCCCTTGGGGTTAGAACCCTTTCGTTTGAATTGCCTTGATAAAGGAAAATCTTTATATTTAATACTGAGGGGAGGTAACAGTAATTGCTTGCAAGGGATACACAGGTATGTGTCTCCCACTATCAATTTTTAGCTTACTATCGTAAGCTATAATAATTGAAAGATGACTATTATATATTGCTTATCAGGAGAGATAATCAATTGTATACTCATTCTGCTTTCCTTTCTTTACAGGAGGAACCCCAGATGAAATGTGTTGCAGTCTTTAGCAACATTAAGAGTAAGTACTTTTACGGTCACAATGCATGCAGGTTTCTGGCCCCCTGCAACAATATTTCCGAATCCTTGAAATATTGGGACCCCAAAGTTTGCAATATCTGTCAGACATTAGTGTCCGAAGGATTTGATAATCCCAAGTCAATGGAGTCTAGGGATGCGGCTAGTAAGAAACTACGCAATTGAGAAAGAGGGTTTCAGAAGATCTCTCCGGGACCATACCTACCTAATGATAGGATGCGTAGCTTACTATTCCCGAAAGCAAGTAGGGAAATAATGGTACCCCAGGCATTATTCGCAACTCCCTGCATCCAGATTGCCTTCGGGATGGAGAGCAGGAAGGCACCTCGGGAAGAAATTGACAATGTCGCGTCGGAATTGCTTCCGTCTGTGCCTCCTCTGGAGCCGTTAACCTCGACATCTCCACCTTCTACACCTCTATTAGAGAAAATGGATCAGTTACTGGCCCATCTTACGGGTCTAATGGAAAACTTTCGCAAACAAGGCGAAACGGGGGAAGCGAAACTCAAGATAGAGCTCTGTGAAGCTCCATTTATCGCCCTCCAAGGGTCATATAAGTGACCCAGAGACCAAGACCTCCCGACATGCTCCAAAACCAATCCCTGGAGGTACACGGAGCTTATGCCGATTTTAGACGGCAAACTATACATCTTGGAGAAGATGGGAGCTGTCCCTTTAGACAAAATCCAGTTTTGGCCAAGCTTTAACGCTTTCCCTAATTGCTTCATTCGACTGAAGCATGAACCAACGTCAGAAAAAGAAACGGAACTGAAGGAAGTCATGATTCTCGACCATGGTAAGGCACAGGTTATCTTGTCAAGTAGCCTGAGAAAGGTGGGTTACTCGGTGTCGAAAACGTTCGCACCAAGTAAGAGATTCCCTACCTTTCTTGCTCCTGCTTCAATAGCATTCCCCTTTATGTGGAAGGCATTTAAATCTGTTGCCAAGGCAGTGGACGGAAGAAAACCATGTCCTGCACTTGAGGAGTGCAAGCCTCTGTCACTACCCTCACCCATGAAGAAGGTTTGGAAGGAAGTCCACTTAACCTTTTCAGTAGGGAAACTAGACGTGGACGTCGCTTGACGACAGTTTAGCGAGAATCACCTGATCCTTTTGAGTTTCTTCTGTGCAAGGAACAAGAGACAAAGGAGAGACTTATAGCCTCCCTATCTCCACAGAACTGCATAGAGTTGTGTTTAGCCCATCAAAGTACCCAAGACATGCTCATGGTCTTGGCCAAAATGCATATGGCCATCTTAGTAAAAGACCTATATGCCTTTATGAAGGCTAGGAGAGCCTGTAGGGAATTCGTGTTAGCTGCCACAACAGTGAAAAATGAACCTAGGGAGCTGATATCTTCCAGAATCTGGGGTAGAGACCTCTTTCCAAACGAGGTAGTCAAAGAGATGATTGAGAAAGCCACCACAGAGAATACGAGCCTTCTCCAGAAGTATATACTTTGTATGAACGTAAGCTAATACTTGCAAGATTCTGTGAAGTGATCATCGTCACTCTCGGCGAAATTACCCCCCCCCCCCAAAAAAAAAAAATCATTAATTTAGGATATTTTGGTCGCATAATAACACAGAATTTCTTCCCCAAAGTTATGTTGTTACGTTATGCTCTTCGGAGTGTTACTCAAATTTAGGACAAAGTGCAATGTTACTTTTTCTTTATTACTACGTAATCTCCCGAGCTGGATAACTAATCATTTCATCTAATTTTACTTATAAGGCTTCATCTCAGGTATGATTCAAGAACTCATATTCGAGTGGTTTTCAATAATACAAATATTAGAACGTTCAATTTTATAAATAAATTCCCATCAATTCAATTTGAAATCAAATTATAGGAAATAAGTATTTATTAAAAAACTTCTTAGAAATCTGAATATACAGCAAAAAGGAATAAAATGGGAATTAAAGCAAAATAGAGAGGGAATTCCAAATAGATTACTCTAGTGTAAAGTTGTATCCCAAATCAGCCATTTATGACAATCTGCAATATTACTATCGTTTAATAAGGACAAGACAAGTCTTCCTCGTTTTTTAATAGACCACAGAGACTATCATTTCTATTAAAGGGACTGGCATTTGTTAGCAGCTTATCGTCTCCCTGTGATTTAAGTTTGTCAGTTTTCATCTTGATCTTCGTCTGTATGAAAGGAATCAATTATGACATACATTAAATCTTATGTAAAAGTGTGATCGGTAAATGCTTGAGATTGCAATAAGGATTATGAATTTATTTTAATTATCACCTCTCTCTCTCTCTCTCTCTTTCTCTCCCTCTCTCTCTCTCTCTCTCTTTTTGTATAACACATACATACACACATGCACACACACACAAACACACACACACACACACACACACACACATATATATATATATATATATATATATATATATATATATATATATATATATATATATATATATGTGTGTGTGTGTGTGTATATATATATATATATATATATATATATATATATATATATATATATATATATATATATATATATATATATATATATATATAGATCATCTCCTCCCACACCTATTGACGGAAAGGGCCTCGGTAAGATAGTTGTCTCTATCTTGAGCTTTTAAATCAATACTCTTCCATTCATCATTATCTACTTCACACTTCAAAGTCCTTCGGCAGGAAGGCCTGGGTCTTCCAAATTTACTAGTGTCTTGTGAAGCCAAGTTAAAAGTTTGCTGAACTAAAATATGTAGGGGGGTACAAAAGGCATATCCAAATCATCTCAAACTCACAAAATTTCTTGGTTGTTGATGGATGAAAACAAATGTAGCATTTTGATATTAATTGATCTTAGTGCTGCTTTTGATATATATAGTTGTTTATGATCTGCTGCTAAATGATCTACGATCCATCGATATTGAAGA
>NC_090733.1:12903600-12913600 GCF_036898095.1 Palaemon carinicauda | reverse complement strand
CTGAAATTTATTGAATCCGCCTAAACAAACTCATCTCAATAGACTTTGACCTCCAAAATAGAAACAGCAGGACACCTAAACTGTCAGGAAAAAAAAAAACTCTTACATCCCCATTCCTTTGATTACCTGCACCGAAAACTTTGCTGAAAAAATTAACTATTTAAATTGAAAGTTAATCCTCTTTATCACAGACTCTATGCCTACATTGTAGGCGTTGACACAAGTGAGTGTATCACTGATGTAATATTCACTATGAATGATAACAAAGCAATTTTTGTCATTTTAGGCTCAGAAAATGCCTATGAAATAGGTAGCGCCTCCGCTATACTATTCTTTCTTATTCAAAAAAGAGTAAAAGTTAATCTTTTATTATGGATCCAACTTTATACCCAAAATGGTGAAGCCAAAGTCACCTTTTAAGAGGCCACTACCGCTATCCACCCCTTGGAGAATGGCACTCTCTAAGGAGATATTTTTAGCCCCTTTATTCTTCAATGTTCTCATTAAGATCCTTCCCTTAGGGGATAGAAATAATCGTCTATGCGAATGATATCTGCATAGTATGTCCTCATTTCGGCACCTAGAATACACAAAAGATACAAAAAGCCCTTGACAATGTTGTTCAGGAAAGTAAGGAAAGTGGCCTCAAGATTATTCCTAAAAAAAAAATAGGCGATGGCCGTTAAACATTTCCTTAATACTTATAATCTTGTTCTGAATAATAACCCTTTTGAGTGCATACAGGATTTCTCTTATCTAGGAATCCCCATCAACTGCAAATTGTTTCCCTACATACAAGTAAAATTACTCAGACAAAGAATTACCTCCTGGTTCTCAGCTATGGAAAGAATTGCCTCTCTAAATAAGGATTTTTTCCATATCATTTACAGCAAAAACTCTATTTCCAACTTATATGATCTAACAAGGAATATGCCACCCTGTCCTCCCTTGCCTCTCTCGAACTCTCATATCTTCCCTGGAAGCCATCCAAAACAATGCAATGCAGCTAATTACAGGAGCTCCAACTTGGACCAGGCTACATCTATTTCTTGCTGAAAGATATCTTTATCCTTAGCAGATAGAATGGATATTGAACTTTGATCTATCATCTTCTAAACTTTAAAATCTGATGGAAATTCTTAGACTACTTTAGATGCACAAAGACTCGACTCTCCAAAAAATTAAATTGGAAGCCTGCCTCAGTCCACCAGAGGGCTGAACATGCAAAAATCTTTGCTCCTGGCATATTGTTAGCATCTAAAATAGAACCTGCAAAAATGGTGATAGCTTAACAGGTAACGTTCCTCTATCTTCTTATCTTCTTCACTGTCCTGAAACGCACACATCTTCGTCAATCTATAATTCTCCCTTCTTACACACCCGAACCAGTCACTAAACACAGTCATGAAAACATTCACACACTTTCGGCCTCTCTCTGTTCCTACCCTCCTCCTAGAAAAGCCTAACGTAAGTACACTTCATTAATCACTGTCACATGCACATTCAACACTTTCCCCCTTCTCATATAAATCTTAATTAAGATAATTTTGCCCATTGCTATATTGTTTGCATTAATATCAAGTCCTTTATTCATTAATTTTACTCTTCCTCAATTCTTTAAAAATTCCAAGACTTTTACACAAAAATTTCACTATCTTTGATTCCTTTTCTAGATGTAGGCCTACATGCCAATTTAAGGTTTCCTCACTTGTATTCACTTTCTTCTCATCACGTCTCTTGCGTCTAAGTTTTATTCTCTTTCTCCATTCACTTCCCTACAGAACATAAACCCCACCCCAAGTCTACCCCTACCTTTCCACCTACAGACAACCACATTCTGAATAAAACCTTAACATTCCTTATCTGGCATTTCTTCTGTCCCTCAACATGTACTTATAGCCTACCACACAGGCAAATTCTGTTTTACATAGCCTAGGGAAGTGTAACATAGATGGTTAGCCGCCATATATCCCTACATAACTTATCATATATCCTACAGCACAAAAACCTTCTATCTCCCATCCCATACTAAGAAATTCACACAGAATTTGCTCTACCATTGAACCTATCACTTCCTATCCGAATATCTTTACCATCTTTTACACGGAGCCCCTTTCCTCTCCTGTCACAGACCGTTTAATTATCTAATTAACCTTGGATGTGAAATAACACTATTGTCATACATATTTCTATTGCAGTTATTCCCTGTCTCCTCTGATATTACTACTTATTAATCTTTTCTCTTTCAGTTTCTCTCTGACTTATGCTGAAACTCATTCCTACCGATACTCCTGTCTCAATCGATATATAAATTAATGCAGAATCTGTGCAGACAAACCAGATGCGAGGAAATCACCAACCTTTTCCCTTCATGGGTTTCCTAGTACTGTAGCTTCTCTTCTTCTATGAACTCAAGTCACTACTGCTAATTCTTGATCTCAAGATTTTCTTAGCGATATTTTCACCCCTCTTTCTCTCACCCGTACTCTTCCGAATTTTTCCCTTACCAGCTCCCTTTTACTTAGCTGATACTTCAGTCTATCGCTAATCCTACTACTTAAACTTTTACTTAGGGATATTTTACACACGAATTTCTATCTCCGACTCATCATTATTCATTGTTTTACTTTCCACGACATACTAACGTTGGGGCTTTTTGCTATTTGCGCAAGCAATCAGTTAGATTGTAACTGAAATCTCTTATTTAACTACCTTGTTAGTTAATTATTATTTTTACATTTAGTGAATCACCTCCTCGAAACATCAAGGGCAATTATCAATATCTTGTCTGGCTTCGTCAGCACCTATTCTCTCACTACATTTTCTATCATATCCTTGTTTTCATGCTGATCTTGAATTTACGATATACTCCATCAGTCTATGTAAGTTATTCAATAAAAAAGAAGAAAAAAAAAACAGTAAGCTCCAAAATGATAAAATAGTGACTCTACTTTCATGAAACTTTTTTTCTTTATATATCATTAATAATTATCGTTATCACTAGAATTTTTTAATTATTCGAGAATCAATTAAACCTGTTGATTATGATGAGGACAATAATAGATTTGATAACATAAGAATCAATATAAGAATACTTGTTTAGCAAAAAATATTCATAATGACCACAGATGGTATTATTGGAAAAGAGAGAAAATAAGAATCAAAAGTGTTTTTTCTATTCCTAAAAGTAAAATCTGGTGACATTTGTCCAGAATATCACTGAAAATTATTCATCGGATAAAAAAGCAATGTGATTCTTTATACTGGCGAAGGAGGTAAAATAAAGTTGAGAGCTTTATGAAAGACAACCCCCCCCCCTCTCTCTCTCTCTCTCTCTCTCTCTCTCTCTCTCTCTCTCTCTCTAAAATCCTGCATAAATCTGACACACAACCTTCAGATCTAGGCTTAAACTCCCACACACTCTAAATTTAACCTTCCAATGAATCATAGTTTTACTCTCATGTAATATATAAAGTAAGAACAAAATCAATATGAATAATCGATCCAACTACTGGAAAAGAGGAGACCAAATTTCACAACGAAAAGCAACATGAATGATCATTTTGTTTCTGTAATAATAAATAAAAAGAAAAAAAAATATGAACAAATCTTCGAAACCACGAATGAAAAGTTTATTATTTCCTTTTAATGGAGAAAGTTTACTACAATAATTGGAAGGATTACAACTAGTTTATTAAATTAGATAAAATAAGTTTTATTTTGTTAGCGTTCCTTATCCAGGGCTTTCTTCCACTGAATCATTTGAGATTAAAAAGAAAACTATTGATAAAAACATTAAAATTTTCCTAAATTAGAAACAAAGGTTGTGGAAAAGGAGATATATGAAAGATATGGTACAGTTCCTATTAAATAAAAAGCATTCGAAAATGTGATGTGTTTTCTGCCGTAATGTATATTAAAAAAAAAAAATTCTCCTGATGTGATCAAAACTAGCGACCCCAAGAGTCTTACTTTGAGTCAAGTATTTTCTTGTTTTACGAGTAAGAAAACATAAGTATAATAACAAAAACTCTTATATTCTCCTACGATATTTTTGCATAATACAGATTCCGATTTCTTATCTCCATGTAAGTATTAATATACATATATATATATATATATATATATATATATATATATATATATATATATATATATATATATATATATATGAAATATATATAAAATATATATATATACATATATATATATATATATATATATATATATATATATATATATATATATATATGTGTGTGTGTGTGTGTGTCTGTGCAGATACATATAATATATATATAATATATATATGTATATATATATATATATATATATATATATATATATATATATATATCTATATATATATATATTTATATATATATATATATATATATATATATATATATATATATATATACACGTATGTATATGCGTGTGTGTGTATTCTGTTATTATTGAATATATCAAAACATAAATTATGTAAAATTTACTTCAATACTTCATTCCCTTATTAACTGATTTTCCATAAAAAAACTGTAACAGCAAAAACAAAAAAAAATATAGCAAGTAAACATACAATATTTATTATGTTTAGGCAATTCAAAGAATTTACAGTATTCTACAATTCCCAGGAAATCATCATATTACATATGGTAATGCCAATTTTAATAGATTATTAATCTTAATGAATAGAATTGGAGTGATCGCTCTTAATTAGATTAATCGGAAGAGAGGTTTAATAAATGTATGTTGCACATCTACCTGCATGTGCATGTGTGGCCGTGTTTTTGTAAACGTGTGTGAGTGGTCATGTCTTTTTGCGTTTGTATGAGAGAGAGAGAGAGAGAGAGAGAGAGAGAGAGAGAGAGAGAGAGAGAGAGAGAGAGAGAGAGAGAGAGAGAGAGGACGACTTGTGTATAAGTTATACCACATCCTCTTATAACTTTACCTCTGTCTTCCATATTAAATACCGTTTTCTTTAAATAGGATTTTTTTATGTTTATAAACTAATCTCTCCTACCATGCGTAATTATTTTTTCTAGAATTGCACTTTTGTTCATCCCTTTTTCAACTAATTTAGAATTCATTCTCTGAGATAACTAGCTGTGACAATTCTACTTTCCTACACGACGGTGTTTATGATAATAGATCTAAATGTTTATTGCAAAATAAATCGTTTAACAAATTTTCATCTGGATTTTCCATATGTGACCAGCTGCGTACTTGAACACACTTTGATTATCAGTGGTAACTAATCTGTAGTTGTTACCGAAAACTAAAAATTAATAACATATGGGAAACCATTAATATTTTCATCAGAATCATATCTATATAATCCTAGATATTTATCGTAATTGCTAATTGATATATATTTACTATATCATATTTACTATGTCGGCTCAGTCACCTGTAATTTAGTAAATACTAGTTGAGATTAAATTCTTTACCCATTCTAATGTCACCCAATCTTCTTGGTGGCATTGAATGACAAGTTTTGTATTATCAAAATAAATTTATTCTGATACGGCTCACTTTACTGTTCAGTTCTCAAAGGCTTGTGACTCTTTAGTCAGATTATCGACATAAACAGACTATTGTATAAGAATACAAAATAACAAATGAACATCACTCCTCTTAGAAGACTGGATCTTACTGCAATACAAAAGTAAAAAGATTCACATCCTATCATTAAGAAAATTTATAGAATTATTAAAGCCTTCATAGCGTACGCTACTACATTAATAACTAATGTCTTAATATGTTCTATCAACGCAATATTATGCAACACGTAGCGCATAATATACAAATAAATAACACGAACATCACATACCTAACCTCAAACTTAATTCGAAAAGCAAACTATTACTTGCCTACGGGATCTGGTTAATTACAGCACCTCATTACAGAAAAAAAAGAAGAGTTGAGAACAAACAGTTAAAGACGGGTGGAAAAGAATATTAACTTATTCAGATGGATAGCAGTGTTAGATTAACAGGTGTATTGTAACATTCTGCACCCAGGTCTTAAGAGAAAGACGGACTGGACATGAGTGGTTTATCAACACTAAATAACAACCTTATATACAAACTTTTGAGGATATCATGTCATAAAAACTTTACCAATATGAAACATGCAATGGCAAGTCTAAATAGGTTAATCTATTGTTAGTTAGAGAGAGAGAGAGAGAGAGAGAGAGAGAGAGAGAGAGAGAGAGAGAGAGAGAGATATGGCGTTTTAATGTATGAATGTATATGAACTGCATGTGCATTACATGCAACCGCCTCAAACAGACTAACATGTGAAATACGGTGCACTGCCTTAATGAGGCGAACTGAGGGTGGGTCATCTTGCAATACACACAGGTTTTAGGCGATCAGTGGAGACCTAGTCTTCTTTGACACAAATGTTAATTAGGAAACCCCTCGGCTTGGATGGATAACAAGAAAAGGGGTTGTTAGCGGTGGCTAGAAAGTATCGGTGCACACGAAGACGTGGGATGGTGTTTAAATTTTATAGCACGCATGCTTCGCTTGCGGTTTGGAAGTCTGGCGTTAGTAAAAAATTTCCCACCACGGATTAAGGCGATGGAGAAACCTTCATGTCAATGGTTTCCAATGGCGAATACCTCGTATGTAGCAATTCATCATAAGTACATTGAATGCATTCAGGGCCTAATGTAAACATGATTCCAAAGAGGACTCGTTTGAAGTGATCAATCACCCGTGTGTATCATTTCTTCGTAACAGGTCATCAGCCATGAATATAATCCTTGTGGAGTTTGGTGATTCAAGATGGCTTCTCGGTTCATTCATTATTTTACTAATATTCTTCATTGATATCTTTCCCTTAATCAAACATTCAGACATAACTGGAGAAATTTTGTAATTAAGATCAAATCTTAATTACATTTTTAACAAATTCTGTAATGCATTCTAATGTTATATCTTCCATGATTGCTCCACAAGAACGCAAGTCGTCTAGCGTAGACGATCTATTGATTGTTACATTACGCTGCTTGATATTCTTTCAATTAATTGATCATTTAGTTAGGAATATGGCCTTTCTAAAAGTAATAAAAATGGAAGTAGGTAGCAAATGGAAAACAAAATAACCAATACAGTTATTTCCATTTACGGGTGTAAGAAATGAGTTAGCGGCTAGAGTGGATATGAATGTGTTGAGGTGGTTTGGCCATGTTGAGAGAATGGAAAATGGTTGTCTGCTAAAGAAGGTGATGAATGCAAGAGTTGATGGGAGAAGTACAAGAGGAAGGCCAAGGTTTGGGTGGATGGATTGTGTGAAGAAAGCTCTGGGTGATAGGAGGATAGATGTGAGAGAGGCAAGAGAGCGTGCTAGAAATAGGAATGAATGGCGAGCGATTGTGACGCAGTTCCGGTAGGCCCTGCTGCTTCCTCCGGTGCCTTAGATGACCGCGGAGGTAGCAGCAGTAGGGGATTCAGCACTATGAAGCTTCATCTGTGGTGGATAATGTGGGAGGTTGGGCTGTGGCACCCTAGCAGTACCAACTGAACTCGGTTGAGTCCCTGGTTAGGCTGAAGGAACGTAGAGAGTAGAGGTCCCCTTCTTGTTTTGTTTCTTTGTTGATGTCGGATACCCCCCAAAATTAGGGGAAGTGCCTTTGGTATATGTATGTATGTATGTATCCTTTATATTTTCAATTTTTAACAATGGAATCCGATCCTTATGTTCATGAAGAGAAAAGAAATAAATAGTTGAGTTGAAAGTTGATAATGAAATATATTCATTAAGTTGGAGTTGACGTATTCATAACAATGTATTTCTTCAAATCCTTTTTCCTAAGTACTTATGATATTAAACAGTGAAATGTATGTAAAGCGAAACAGATTTGCAAAGGAAATATTTTTATTGTGTTATTTTTCCTAATGCACTTTTTTATTTTGTCTTTTTGTACACATTATTTCTCGGTTCAGGTAGTTTAAAGATTCCTTTTGATTTTTTTTTCCAGTGAATGAAAGGTTTAAAGGCCCGGTATATAGGTCATTAACATCATGCCGGCAGCAGTTTACTGGAACTGGGTTCTGTCACGAGCCCGTGTACGATCCTTGACTGGGTGGATTTTCATATCGCAAAGACATATTTTCTATTTTGAAAATATATTTTCTTGGAACAAGAATGTCTGACAACATTATCACCATCATTTCAGCGCAATTTTAATCTTAACTCCCATTAGACCTGTTCCGTTACAAAAGAAAAAAAATCATATAAAAAAAAATAATAAAATATGATTCAAGTATTGAACTCACCAAGCATCCCACGATTTTGGCAGGAAGGAAATGTCTAATGCATCTTCAATGTGTCTTTTTAATATTTGGCCATATTAAGGTGTTATTGAATACAACATCGGGTGAGCCTACGACATTTTTTTTTTAAGAATAAATAAATAACATTGCTTAACTATAAATAGGGATTGGTTTGGAAAAAGAAAATATGAGAGCCAGATTAAAGAAAAGACCCTGAATCAAAAGCAGAGGAAATTGTCAAAAAGTGGGTGCAGATGAGGGGCAGAGGAACACAACAGAGGGAAATTAGCAATGCTTACAGTACATCACATATGGGAAAGTGACTGTAATATCCACATCACGGGAAGGAAAGCAGCAAGTGAGCAAATCAATGAAATTTTCGCTATTGATCTTTTATAAGCAGTTTTTGTTCTAGAGCACAAACTATAGATTTAGATATCAAGAATGATTAGGTAATTCTGAAGTGAAATTACAGGTCTATTAACAATTGTTGGTAAAAATAGATGTATAAACTAATTTAATAGGTTTTTGGTAATCGTTTATATACCTATATGCATGAATTGACATTTCATAATAAACCATGGAAGAGTAATGAAAGGTTTGGTTTTATTACTTAAATGATAATTTTCACTTCATTAATTCTAAAATTATTTTCAGTCAATATAGAGAGCAATAATAAAGCAAGTAATATTATCATGCAGTGATTTAAAAGATATCTTTGAAACAATCAATAACGCCTCGTAACAGAATTCTTAAAATGGGACAGGTCATAGATTTGGTAGTTTACAAATAAATTTTATACATGACAGCACAATTTAAAAAAGATGGATCCTTTTTTTAGTAAAAACTGCCTTGTTTTACTCTTAAATGATCTAGATTGGGAAAGAAAATAATTATGTCGGGATATAGTACTGATCATAACCGTGCTATGTTTTTGGGATTGAGAACTTTCATCCTAACTATATATATCGAACAATTTCATGAATATATTACATAAGATTAACACTCTTCAAATGAGGTGGTTTTAAAGTATGGTCTATATACGAATAAACCTATTAGTAACCTATCACAAACTCTATTTTCCAGAAAATGATTTACGATGTGATTTTAAAACATTTTATCCAGCAAACAATGACCTCATTTTTCATACACTGTGAGTTGTAACAACGCGGGTTGTTATTGAATAACACGTTATTTTTTGTTCTCTCTCTCTTTTTACCACAAAATGGATAAATGTTACCACAAATTCCTGTTTATCGGATATTGGAAAGGCTGTGCCATTTCCATGTTCAGCATTGTGTTATGTCATATTAACAGAAACAACTGGCGATGAGAGTATTCTGGGAGACTCATTTTCTATTATTTTCCATCTAATGCTTACATAAACGGTTCTAAAATATCATGAATTATGTATTAGCCAACGTACCCTATTTAATTTTATATTTATTTCCCCATATATTCCTTCTCATGCAAAATATATAGACGAGCACAGCTTGATTATAATTGATGGAAGCTTGCCTCCGATGTGGATGTTACTCTGTCATGGCAAATTCACGATGAATGACATTCCAACGATGTCAAGCAAAGAGTTAAATTTCAGTTAATAATCCATAGGAGATTTGTGTGCACCACGATCTGACAATAGTCATGTGAATAGTAAGCAACCTTAACAGCTGTATCCCATCCTTATCATGGGAGAGATTGGTGATTACATACAT
>NC_090733.1:12883600-12893600 GCF_036898095.1 Palaemon carinicauda | reverse complement strand
GTCGCGGAACAATGGAACCTAATCTGTGGATGAAGGTTGCTTAAGGGATTATGAGCAATTCCGATATTGGAAATGATTCTAAATTTACTATTTTTGTTTGGTGTCATTCCTGAACTCTGCATTCTGGAAATGAATAGAAATTCGGGTTTGTTCTTTACGTGGAGAGAGACAGAGATGCCAGATTGGGTTTAAGGAAGTCAATTATATATATATATATATATATATATATATATATATATATATATATATATATATATATATATATATATATATATATATATATATATATATATATATGTGTGTGTGTGTGTGTGTGTGTGTGTGTGTATGTATATATATAAAACGTTTGTGCCTTATATGTAATCCTTTTTTTTCTGTTTATTCTTATTTATGTCTCGAAGAAGACTAGATTTTGTAAGGAAAAGAAAAAATTCCCCATACTATGAGAGCATACATTTGAAGATTGCAAATATATATCTATTAATTTCATAATATATTTTCTTTTTTTTAATGAAGAGACACAGTGGGTGGCTGCAGTTAATAAAGAGCCTTTTGAATAATATGGATATGAGTTTAGGAAAAATAAGTGAAAAGAAAAAATATGAGTGAACTTTTTTCGTAGTGTCTTTTTTTCACGATGTACCTAACGTTCTCTTTCCCCATGCGCATGCCATAAGCATCACAATGTGCGATAAAGGTTGATTTTCACGATACTGTGTGAGGTGTCTTTTAAATACTAAAAGACAGGTGAGGTGAATGCCAGTTAAAGTTTATTCAACAGACAACGAGCATATATACGAGCAGTTGAGAGCACGAATATCTAAAATTCCAGCAATAATATGGCGAGCTTAAACAGATTTTTTTTCTACCATCGGTGGGGGAGAGAGCGACAGATAAAAAAAAAGACAATAGGCTCACTGTGTATGGACGTGTATGAAACACGTGTGCTAAGTGGGTCCCTCCCTAAAAAGAGACATACCTGTGAAATATGGCACCTTGCTTTAGCGAGGCTATCTGTAGGCGGATGATCTTGCCGGAGATGCACAGGTTTTAGACGAAGGAAGGACACCCAGAATTCTTTGCCATTTGGTTGGCCAGGGCATTAGCTACCCGTTGATCTAGTACCACTAGAGTGTCAGTGGGTCCTTTGACTGGCCAAACAGTACAACATTGAATCCTTCTCTCTGGTTACGACTCATTTTCTCTCTGCCTACACATACACCGAATATTCAGGCTTATTCTTTAAATATTCTCCTCTGTCCACATACACATGATAACACTGAGATTAACAATCATTTCTTCGTCCAAGGGGTTAACTACTGCACTGTAATTCGTCAGAGACTACTTTCCTCTTGTTAGGGGTAGAAGAGAATCGTATGCTATCGTAAGCAGCTCCTCTAGGGGAAGGACACTCCAAAAGCCAACCATAGTTCTCTAGTCTTCGGCAGTGATATAGCCTATGTACCATGGACATTCACAGTCTTGGGGTAGAGTTTTCTTGCTTGACGGTACACTTGGACACACTATTATATGGTATATCTCTTCCTCTTGTTTTTTGAAGCTTTGATAATTTATATATGAAAGATTTATAGTCTCTTGTTACTCTTCTCAAGATATTCTATTTCAATTAGTAATTAGTTCTTTTGTAGTTTTTTTATTTATTTATTTATTATTTCATTTCCTCGCAGGGCCATTTTCCGTGTTAAAGTTATTGGGCTTATATCATCCTGCTTTTCCAAGTAGATTTTTAGCTCAGCAAGTAATAAAATTAATAGGAATAATAATGTTAACCAAGAAAGCCTTTAGTAGGCGATGGATCAGGTGGAAAGTGCCTATGTAAAGGGGTGGCAGCGGGGACTTCTACTATCGTTGCGGCTTGTAAATCTATCACTTTGTGCTAGTTCACTGAAGGCTGGGAATTCTGACGGCATGTACTAAATTTTCCCACAATGTGACGTAGGCACCGGAGATTTTCGGAGAAGCTTAAAAAAAAAAAAAAAATCCGCAAGGACGGTCGTCGTACACCATTTCAGGACGTCCTTGAGACTTGTCCTTGATCCTTAGAGGACCCATAGCACCTCAGAGACCAAAAAGGAGTCATTGCAGCTTATATCCCTTTCAGAAGTATACCAAATCAGCTGACCACCTTGAGAGTAAGGCAGGTGTATATAAGGCGGATGCAACAATTTGCATGGAAAATGCATTACGTTTTATAAAGAGTGGACCTGTCATTGATAGTAAACAGATAAGAGTGTTATTTTGATGTGTGTAGGGTGTGGCGGGATGTTGCAAAAACAACCCCCACACCCTTGAATCTTACTTCTGACAATTGTCTCCACAACACAAACTTTCCCCTGACGTTATCATAAACTGGACTCTTAGACTGAAGGGCAACAAAAACCAAACATGACCTTAAAACTATATTTCTCAAAACTTAAAACCAAATCAATAACCATCCACATTCAAATTATCAACACTTAAAACTAATCAAAAACTTAACACAAAATAATATAATATATAATAACCAAAAGCACCATTCATATAACCCGCAAAAACCCTAACAGACTTAAAATTATCCTATACACCAAAACCAATATTTGTTTATGTGTGGACGTCTTTGTCCACACAAGGGCCAACAGTCCTTTTATAGCCCAACCACAGCTCTCTAGCTACCGTAACACTGACAAATGTTATTATATAATTGCATTAATCATCATCATCATCATCACAATCCTTATTATCAGTGATCCAAACGGAAAATCCTTCAAACGGGCTGGGTCATTATGGCATCAAAATCAAGAAAATCATTCAGTGCAATCAAATCCTAATCCTAATCGTAGTCCAGGTCATCAACGGTTGCGTAATCCAAGAGCAGTCTTAATACAATCTAATACAGGCCAGGTCATCAACAATATATCCACTTAACAAAAATTTAGGTCTCTCCAAAGGAGGAATCATTGCCTGCCAAAATAAAAAAGAAAAACACTTACGAACACTCCTAACTAACTTAACTATCGCACTATAATCAAAGATAATAAATTGTTCCTATCATTCACAATCACGACAAGCAAATATAAACAAAACTGTACTTACTTTGGAAAACCAATGAACACTTCCACGCTGGTAATAATATTGAAGTACATTCAGCGTTCACACAACTGCCTTAAGCTGCAGTCAAATAAAAAAAACATTCGCTCCGAAACATTCACCACTGTCTTAACCTAACCAAATAAATGTAAACAAACAACCTCAAATATACCGACAGTCTTTCCCACTACAACCAATCATTCGCTAACTACCACTTGTTTTTCAGCGCGCACCGCGGACACACAAACACATATACACACACACAAACACCCACACAAACACACACACACACGCTCTCTCTCGCGCACGCGCGATTTAGCAAAACTAGAGCAAATGAAATTCTTTCTCTCTCTCTCTCTCTCTCTCTCTCTCTCTCTCTCTCTCTCTCTCTCTCTCTCTCTGGATTTGGCAAAAGAAAATAAACAAAAAATAAAACAAAAATTAATCCTCCACATTCCTCCCCCCTTACTTTGCCAAATCCGTCTCACACAAAACTTACAATATTTTTTTCATTAGCCAGTCGCAGTCGGGAACGGGACCTCTACTCCGAGTAACTGGGCCCCCATATACTCTCTCATTCACTTCTTCCATATCACAATCATTCGCTACATGAACACTATTCATATTTAAATCCCTATCATCTAATATATCATGTACAATGCCATCTACCTTGTTCTCATCTGGCCCTAAAATCTCACTTATTTCTGTCAGCAATTCATCCATTTCATCAAAACCATTTTCAACTCTAATAAAAGATTCATTCATACTACTTATCATTCTCCTATCTCTCACTCTTGCGTTATTCATTCTTTCTTTTACACCATCTAAAGAAAAGCCACCCACACTATAGGTATCATTCATACTCAGCCATGATTCATCTGTATTAACACATTTATCTTCCATACCCACTTGTACATTTACACCCTTGTCATACTTTTTTCTATTCTCACTTTTACTTATAAAATTTTCCGTTTTTTTCATCCTTACTTAAAACTTTCAAACTCCTCTTTTTCCTATATTCAACTAACACTAATTGTTTATTTTCCAGCCCTAACTTCTCATGCTTACTAGATTCATACTTGCTCATTTCCAACCAATTATTCATCCCATTCTCACAAACATTGATCCTATTCCTTCCACACACACAGGAGGACTCACCCAGCTGAACCCTCTTACACTCTAGTTTCCCGAACATCCTGGCTGACTTAATCCCATCCTCCTACATACTCTAGCTACATGCCCATCTGCACCACATTCAGTACACTTACCCCGCGGCTCCTTGCACATTCTAGCATAATGACCATCCATACCACAATTACCACAAATCACATTCATACGATTACTACGACATCCACTCGCTACGTGCCCAGTCATACCACACCGATAACACTTAATCACTTTCTCTTTCTTACAGTCGCTAATACGATGCCCTGTCTCTCCACTCCCGAAACATGCTCCTAATGCCCATCTACACTCGTTCTTTTTATGTCCTACCTTCCCACACCTATAACACCTCTCTTCACGGATACCACTACCTAACCTAACTTGCTGGGTACTAGCACCTCTATCTCTCCAAACTTGATTTCTCTGTCTAAACCCGTCATTTCTCGGCATGGGTATTCCTACATTACTCACCCTAACACTTCTATCTACTACACTATCAGCTACCCTCATTGGCCCTCTCATAACAGCATCTCTAAAACTACCAAATTCTGGCACACTTTCCTCCATTCCAGTTCTTACACTCACAGATTTACTTTCTTTCATACACCTATCCAACTCGTAATCCTCAACTATCTCTAAAATATCATCCCAAGTCAATCTCTCTCTGGTCCACCTCATTTTCTCCTTCCATTTCAAATCAATAAACTCACACACACTCTCTGGTACTGTACTCAAAAACTTCTTCATTAGTTCCTTATTTTCATTTATTCTTTCGTCCCCAAACTTCTTTCTAGCCAATGTTTCCAACCGACATACATACATCGAGATTGCTTCACCCACCTTCATTTGTGCTTCATCAAAATAATTTTTTTGCTTATACCTAACACTACCTTTCATACGTTTAACCTGTTCAATTATCCTCTTCTTTACACTTTCATACTCAACCTCTCCTACACTCATTATCACCCCATACATCGTCAACAAATATCCTGACAAAAATTCTCCCAACTCCCTAGCCCAAACTCTCTTACTATCCCCATACTTAGCCTGACAAAACTTTTCATATTCCCAAAAGAAGTCATATACATCCCTACTGCTATGTTCATTAAAACTTTCACACCTAGGAACCTCTCTCATAAACACTCTTACAAACTTCCTCTACTTCATTCTCACTACTATCTTCACTGCCTACTCCCTTCTTGTTGCCTTCTTCTTCATTTGAATACAATGAATCTAATTCTACACTCAAAGTCCTATCTTTAACTATTCCCTTCTTACCCTTTTTCTTACTAACCACCTTCACCCATTCATGATCATCCTCACTCACACCCTGACCTTTCTTCTTTTCTTTCTTCACATTATCTTTACCTTTCTTCTCAGTCTTCCTATCACCCTTCGTTTCAATCTTACTATGTCTAGGCCCTTTACTTTCAATATCACTATCACTACCTTCCCCATTATCACTTACACTATCCTCTTCCACCATCAACCCGTTACCAGAAGCAGAAGCCACTCCTCCGACTGCACCTTCACCCATGACAGTTTTCATCATCCCCATTACTTGCCCTACCATTGCTTCCATTCGTTTCTCATTTTCTCGCATCCTCATCTCAACACACTCTTCCACTCTCTCTTCAGTTCCCTTTAACTCCCTAAGCTCCTTCTGCATCGCCTCATTCTCCCAGTGCAACCTCTCATTCTCTACTAGCAACCTCTCCTCATGGTCCTTACTCAGCCAAAATTCCTCCTTCAAAACCTTTAATTGCTCCTCCATTTTTCATCAACCTTAATCCTAAGTCCGTCCTTCGTCCAACAGTCCAGCTTCCTATCCCACCTCGTCAGTCCCTGTTCGGGCGCCAAAATAATGTGGCGGGATGTTACAAAAACAACCCCCACACCCTTGAATCACACTAAACAGACAAATGTCTCCTCAATACAATCTTTCCCCTTACGTTATCAGCAGCGGGACTCTTGGACAAAGGGACCAAAACAAAACATAACATAAAAACTATATTTCTCAAAACTTAAAACCAAATCAATAACCATCCACATTCAAATTATCAACACTTAAAACTAATCAAAAATTTAACACAAAATAATATAATATATAATAACCAAAAGCACCATTCATATAACCCGCAAAAACCCTAACAGACTTAAAATTATCTCATACACCAAAACCAATATTTGTTTGTGTGTGGACGTCTTTGTACACACAAGGGCCAACAGTCCTTTTATAGCCCAACCACAGCTCTCTAGCTACCGTAACACTGACAAATGTTATTATATAATTGCATTAATCATCATCATCATCATCACAATCCTTATTATCAGTGATCTAAACGGAAAATCCTTCAAACGGGCTGGGTCATTATGGCATCAAAATCAAGAAAATCGTTCAGTGCAATCAAATCCTAATCCTAATCGTAGTCCAGGTCATCAACGGTTGCGTAATCCAAGAGCAGTCTTAATACAATCTAATACAGGCCAGGTCATCAACAATATATCCACTTAACAAAAATTTAGGTCTCTCCAAAGGAGGAATCATTGCCTGCCAAAATAAAAAAGAAAAACACTTACGAACACTCCTAACTAACTTAACTATCGCACTATAATCAAAGATAATAAATTGTTCCTATCTTTCACAATCACGACAAGCAAATATAAACAAAACTGTACTTACTTTGGAAACCCAATGAACAATTCCACGCTGGTAATAATATTGAAGTACATCCAGCATTCACACAACTGCCTTAAGCTGCAGTCAAATAAAAAAAAGCATTCGCTCCAAAACAATCACCACTGTCGTAACCTAAATAAAAAAATGTAAAACAAACAACCTCAAATATACCGACAGTCTTTCCCACTACAACCAATCATTCGCTAACTACCACTTGTTTTTCAGCGCGCACCGCGGACACACAAACACATATACACACACATAAACACACAAACACCCACACGAACACACACACACACACTCTCTCTCGCGCACGCGCAATTTAGCTAAACTAAAGCAAATGAAATCTCTCTCTCTCTCTCTCTCTCTCTCTCTCTCTCTCTCTCTCTCTCTCTCTCTCTCTGGATTTGGCAAAAGAAAATAAACAAAAAATAAAACAAAAATTAATCTTCCACAAGCGTACATGGTAGCTCATTGGGATATGAGGGAAGGACGAAAATCTTCTCCCATTGACAATTCGCTGCAACCAGAATGAATATGAAAACTGGCGAAAACCCAAACATCAAAACGGACATCTATCAGACCTTTGTCCCGCAAGAGACTAGAAGCAGCTCTATTTGCTTCTTGTATATATATATATATATATATATATATATATATATAAATATATATATATATATATATATATATATATATATATATATATATATATATATATATAAATGCATACTATATATATATATATATATATATATATATATATATATATATATATATATATATATATATATATATATATATATATATATATATATATATATATATATATATATATATATATATATATATATATATATATATATATATATATATATATATTGTGCGTATATGTATGTACATATATATATATATATATATATATATATATATATATATATATATATATATATATATATACATATATATATATATATATATATATATATATATATATATATATATATATATATATATTTATTGTACGTATATATATATATATATATATATATATATATGTGTGTGTGTATGCTCAAATAGAAATAAATTTCTACCTCATACTTCAGATCGAACCCTAGCCCCTTCTAATGTATATATATATATTTATATATATATATATATATATATATATATATATATATATATATATATATATATACTGTATATAGATGCTCAAATAGAAATAAATTCCTATCTCATACTTGGGATCGAACCCTAGCCCCTTCTAATGAATAGCCAGGTCGCTTCCAACCATTCTACTAGGAGCCATAAAAGAAGTCGGAACCCAACTGCTAACTGCAGTTCAGGATTCACGTGGCGAGACATCAGTCTCTTACCAGCGAGTTTTCCCCGACTTCCCGGCCCACCAGGTGACACAATTGATAGTAATTAATTCAAATTACCCCTAATGAGTCAATATGGATAAATGACAACACAATATCGTGCTCTAATAGAAATAAATTTCTACTTCATACTTGGGATTTAACCCTAGCCAGTTCTAATTAAAGGCCAGGTTGCTTCCAGCCATGTCACCACCATAAGCAATAAAAGAAGTCGGAACCTAACTGCTAACTTCAGTTCACGATTTACCTGGCGAGATATCAGTCTTTTACCAGCGAGTTTTCCCCCAATTTCCGGCCCACTAGGTGACACAATTGATAGTAATTCATTCAAATTACCCCTAATTTTTCAATATGGATAAATATCAACACAATATCGTGCTCAAATAAAAAATAAATTTCTACCACATACTTGGGATCCAACCCTAGCCCGTTCTTATTAAAGGCCAGGTCACTCTAGCCATGCCACCATAAGCTATAAAAGAAGTCGGAACCTAACTACTAACTGCAGTTCAGGATTTACCTGGCAGACATCATTCTTTTACCAGCGAGTTTTCCCCCAATTCCCGGCCCACCAGAAGACACAATTGATAGTAATTCTTTCAAATTACCACTATTTTTCAATATGGATAATTATCAACACAATATCGTGCTCAAATAGAAATAAATTTCTATCTCATACTTGGGATCCAACCCTAGCCCGTTCTTATTAAAGGCCAGGTTGCTTTCAACCATGCTACCATTAGCGATAAAAGATGTCGGAACCTAACTGCTAACTGCAGTTCAGGATTTACCTGGCGACACATTAGTCTCTTACCAGCAAGGGTTTCCCCCACCTCCCAGCCCACCAGGTGACACAATTGATAGTAATTCATTCAAATTACCACTAATTTTTCAATATGGATAATTATCAACACAATATCGTGCTCATATAGAAATAAATTTCTACCTCATACTTGGGATCGTACCCTAGCCCCTTCTAATGAAAGGCCTGGTCGCTTCCAGCCATGCTACAGTGGCCATAAAAGAAGTCGGAACCTAACTGCTAAATCCTGAACTGCAGTTTGCAGTTAGTTTCCGACTTTTTTATGGGCTTGATGCTCCTGCTTTTTTTGTTTAATGATACAGTTTCAGAACTCTCACCCATGTAATTTATCTTCTTTCTTCGATCCAGCTTAAGCTTCAAAGGTTGCAAAGGAGTAGATGCAGAACTTTCGAAAGGGACCTCATATTTGCAACGCAGATTAAGACGTGAAGCTTACTCACTCCCTCAGAAGTTCCATATATGAAGACTACAGAGATTCCTGAATCCAGTTCATCTTAAACCGCATCACATTCCACAACAGGTTGAAGTATCTTGGCTTCATTTTTTTCTCCTTGGTTGAGCATTCTCTGCACTTTCATCCAGGTCGTCTATGCATTGCCACTTCTATATACGGTACTTGGGAATGATAATGCCTTTGTGGCGTCCAAAATACGAAAACATGTTCTCTTCGGACAAACTGTTCTGCTGATAGTTTCCAGGATAACAACAGACATACATTTAATACTCCTCATTTATTTTTTGGTGTCAAGATGTGTTCCGGATCACTGAGCGACCCTTCCATTAAGTTTTGCCATTAAACTTTATTATTAAGGTTATGATTGTGAAAAGTTAACAAAAAAATATTTGTAAATTCAGAAAACATTGAAT
>NC_090733.1:12871100-12876100 GCF_036898095.1 Palaemon carinicauda | reverse complement strand
ATATATATATATATATATATATTTATGTATATATATATATATATATATATATATATATATATATATATATATATATATATATATATATTTATATATATATATATATATATATATATATATATACACACATATATATATATATATACATATATATATATATATATATCTATATATATATATATGTATATATCTATATATATATATATATATATATATATATATATATATATATATATATATATATATATATGTGTGTGTGTGTGTGTGTGTGTGTGTGTCTGTGTGTGTGTTCATGTATATATATATATATATATATATATATATATATATATATATATATATATATATATATATATATATACATACATATATATCTATATATATATATATATATATATATATATATATATATATATATACTTCCCTCATGAGTATATTTATATTAACAGTACCATATTTCCATTATATCAACAACTTAATTGATAATATAACAGTCATTATATGTATCATTGTATTCAAAACATAATGTAGCTGAGCCCATTTTATTTACTTAACACTCCCTTTTTTATTATCAATGTAATTCAAATCGATATATTCTAGATAAAATGTCCATCAATGCCTGATTACGACAAGAAGCAACCAATTTCCTATCAACACCAGCCTTCCACTGACTCAGCTGTGACACTAATCACCTCTAAAGATTCCTATATCTGTTTATCGGATTGAATGACGGTCGCATTTTCATCCCGCCAAATGGCCGGGGAATATCAATGACTTTCAAATGAATGTGACACATTGGTGCTTTCGTCCTAATGTCAAAGTTCATGAAATTTAGAGAGGAAATCTGATCACCAAACTTTCCATTCAGGGATGAATATTAAACTGAAACTTGTTTATTCATGGTTAGATATTGAATATTCCACAGTGCAGTATCATAACACGCTTTTAGAACTCCATTAATAGAATAAAAGAATAAGAAATTTTAGCCTCATGTTACAGAGCTAGGTATTATAAAAAATCAAGTAATGTAAGGTATTACCAAATAAAAATTGGTCAATTTATATAATCTCTTCAGATATTGAAAGTGTTGAAGGTTCATTCCTCTCTATAAATGATATAATCTTCATTTATATCTTATCTGACTCGTATATCCAATTAATGTCTTTATTCACGATTTCCCATTTAAATTCGATTGCAAATATACCTTCTTTTCTTAGCCTTACATAAGTAACATAGGTTTTCCTATATAATGTTTCTCCTATTTCGAATAATTTTAGCTCATTTTTTTTTCTGGCTAAGCAATATCATTGATATTTGCGATGAATTTTCATGATTAGTTTATTGCATATTCATTTGTGTATAATACCATAGTTTGTAAAATCTTTGATATGGAGGTTTCTTTAAAATTTTATATGATAATATCACATACAAGAAATGAGCTATCTATCACTGGCATCAGTAACTGGTAATAATGTTTCCAAATTCCGGGTTAACAATAGAATTTAGCTCATTTAATTTGCGATTAATTTGAAATAAAGTATATTTATGATGAAATCATTGTTGTCAATTATTTATGTCTAAACTAGTTATTAGTTTGTTAATTGAAAAAGACAAAATAGTTTTTATTAAGAACCTAAAAAACTCAAGGCATAAAAATTTTATGAATTTTCAGATAGTTGCGATAGACGAATAAGAACTTACGTGTTAAAAATAGTAAAAATAGATTCACTCACATGGATAAATGCCGCATGCAAATTATATTCAAAATATGTATGTACTGGAAAGAACAAATTATATACATCTTTTAGATAAGAAAAATCTCTCCTCAATAAAATGAAAGTTGCAAATTATGTTGAATATTGACCAAGTTTCTCTGCTTTTATGGCTAGAATTTTTCGAAAAAAAAAATCTTATTCTATTTACTCTGATCACGCATCATCCCCCTTGAAAGATTATTTGAAAATTTTAAATTTTATTATTTCATTCATTATATTTCTAATTCGAATATTTCATCTAATAAAAAGGTTGATTACCAGTAGGAGCAATTTCGTAACTTGAACCATATCCACTGAATCTGAGTGATGAATTTGTACCTGTCATATGCCTACCTATCTGGGAACAAATTGATATTTAGTTAGATTCAGAAGGTTCGTCCTCTGATGCAGTTAATATTGAAGCGTGATAATTTAATAGCGGACATGTTTCCATGGCAGAATTGACGATCGTTGGAGATATTACAAGTAAAATCTATTGAGAATGTAGTCAAGTATTTAATATACAGTTTACAGTGTTTACCAGTTCGTGAGAGAGAAAGGGTGTTTGTATTTAGTAAAATCCTTGTTAAATAACAGTTAATTTACTTCGAGTTTCAGAAATGAACTTGAAAGCTGAGAGTAGGAAGAGATATGAAAAGATGTTGGCATTGTCTATCAATATTCAAAATTTACCTTTGCAAAGGCTCAAAGATTGAATTTTTTTAACAAAGACTTAAAAGAATAAATAGTTAATAAAAAAAACACAAACATATATAAGTAAATAAAAATATGGATAACTACTGCAGATATATCAATTACTCTATATCTAAGCAAGCATATCTTGATTCATAACACTCCAAGACACATCTATGTACTTCTCTGTATATGCGTGAAAATATATTATTATTATTATTATTATTCATCGATAGGTGAAAGAGCAAAATGCATATAAAAATTCTAAGATTTTACTAAAAATTAACTAAAAGTAACATATCAAATACCAAGTATAAATCAGCTCTTATGCATTCCAATACATTACCAGGTGTCTACTCTCTTCTTCACGCAAAAGGTAGATGTAAATGAGCGGGGTTGACTATATTTATACGGCTTAGTGGGATTGTCAGGCTGGGTGCTGGTTGCTGATTGGTTCCAGTGAGTAGAATTTTGTACTTTGGACTTGCTGGAGTGTGGACGTGTTGCGCGGAGCTCTGTTAAACACTCGCCCTAAGTCGTGTTTTAGCTTTCTGTTTCTTGCTTAAAATATCATTGAAAAGATATCAGTTATTGACCTAGAGTGGTTATGCCTACACTGCGTACGTGAAGCCACACAAGCCAATTTAGTAATATCTAAATTAAAGGAAGATGATAACGTGAGATTTGCCCCTGAACAAACAAGACGTGAAAATAGATGTCATGGAAAGCAAACTTGTGGACATTAGCGCACACGCAGCAAATTCCACCCAGACTACCGACTTTACTGGAAAAGTTGACATTCATGCCATAAATATGAAATCAATTAAAACAATGCTTCAAACATTGATAGACCCAAAACCGGAGAAACCGAAATTTGCTGACAAAGTTAAGGAAATAATCTGTTGATAATTAAATCAACTAATAAAACAACTAAAATTACTGAAAGAAAACGCAAGGTTGAACAAACACTCAAAGACATTCCTATACCTAACACGAGGTCAACTACGAATTGGAAATGTTGTAAACTTTGCAAATAAAATGATCAGAGAAGAGGCAGCAAACAAAATTTAGACATTGGTGCCTGACACTGAAACGAGAAAAATCGGAAAACTAAAACAAAAAAATAACGATATGCAATGTGTACAATGAAGAAGATGATGTAGTAAATGTTTTGATTCAAATAAATCGCTACCTGGACAATATCCAATATATAGAAGAGAAGAAAAATGCCTCCGGTTGGACCACCACCTATGTGCTGAAATGTGATCCTGAAGTTCGGAGGGCTATTCATGATAATGGGGTTTGGTACATATGTGTTCCGAAGAGCGTTTGATCTCTTTGCAACATGGTAAATAGGAGTAGGGTACTAGATAATGAAACAGGTATCCAGCTTTATGGGATTTAACACTCCCCTAAAGGAGACCAAGATGGCTATTGCCAGTGATGAGCTGAAACAGGACAGCATTGGAGGCTACGTTAATTGAAGTCAATGGTGTAGTTGGGATGTCTTTTGATTTCCTCAATGCAATCATAAGTTAGCCATTGGAGTTTTTAATTGTCAGTTCCAATCCCATTGAGGACATCAAAAGAGAAGCCAACCACAACTTGGATGTCATCAATTCAGCCTTCAATGCTGCTTAGTTTCAGCCCACCACTGGAAATCTGGGCTGGGTTACATTTAAGGGAATGTGATAACCATAAAATAGAGAACTCTCTCTATCCTATCATCAGCCAGTGCCGCACTCCGACTTACCCTCTTGCCAAGAGACTCAACGCTCTTTTGACCGACTATCTTTCACACCAGTACAGTAGGGTTCTTCTACGGAATTCTTGACGAACATAAGAGGACATTCCAGTGAAGGAGTTATTGCTTCTCTC
Source organism: Palaemon carinicauda (assembly GCF_036898095.1). Classification (NCBI taxonomy): domain Eukaryota; kingdom Metazoa; phylum Arthropoda; class Malacostraca; order Decapoda; family Palaemonidae; genus Palaemon; species Palaemon carinicauda. The sequence goes on along the minus strand of NC_090733.1, from coordinate 12,871,775 downwards.
GATATGGAATCCCTCTTCATAGATGTTCTAATAGATGGGTCTATCCAACATATCGTGATGCAAGTTTACAGGGATGATTCTACTACTTCTCTCAACATCCCTAAGCATGCTTTTGCTGCCTCCTGAAAATATGTACTAAGAAAGCCCCTTTTACCACCTACTGCGGCCACATGTACCCACAAAAGGATAGTGTAGCTATGGGTTCCCCTCTGATCATTTTCGTCTTCTCCTTTTACGTGAGAGTTGTCGGCAAGTACATATTTACCCATGTAGATTGCTCCAAAATATATATATATTCTTTGATAATCCCATCTTCTGTGCATGTTAATGAACTGCGCAAGGATCTTCAAGGAATTCAGCTCACTAAGTTTCATGATAGAACATCAAGACAACTCCCGCCTTCCCTTCATGGATGTCCTGGTTTCGAAAGCTGAATGTGGATTCGATACCACCATGTAGACAAAACCCACTAACTTAGTTCTTTGCTTAAATGGTGGCAGTGAATGTCCCATCAGGTACAAGACCTTTTATCATTTGATATCAGGTTTGTCCCACCTCCCATTTTTCTCCCTGGATGGAGAACCACAAGGAACTGGATAGCATTACCCACATCCTTGTGAACAATGGCTACACCAACAGCCAGATCAACTTAGAGGTCAAACGTGCTATGGGTCA